>NC_058081.1:257597167-257732014 GCF_014858855.1 Bufo gargarizans | reverse complement strand
GGGGGAACTGATGCACTTGGGCTGATCGCACAGGGGGGAACAAAGGGTGTTGGGGACTGATGGCAGGGGGTCTGATGAGTTTTTATAAAGGAAAACAGTCCATTCATTCCTTTTTTCTTATTAGAGTACTCGATTAATCGTAAAAATAATTGTTATAGTACTCGATTACTAAAATAATCGTTTGCTGCAGCCCTAGCACCGACCAATGAGCAAATGGCTCTACACACGCCCCCCGCTCCGCCCACACCAGGGCGCCAGCAAGCAAGTCCGAGCACCGCCATTTCAGTAATTCACAGCAGTATCTGCCACAGCGCGCCAGCAAGCATGTCGGAGCACCGCCATTTCAGTCAGTCACATCACTATAAGCTATATAGTGAGGAAGAGTGCTGCCATTTCAGTCAGTCACAAGAACTATCAGCCATATAGAGAGTAGCCCCTGTCAGCAGTCTGATCTACCAGCCACCATTTTCTGTTCATCAGTCCAAGCCGCCATTTCTGTTCATCAGTCCAAGCCGCTGTCAGTCACAGCACTATCAGTCATATAGAGAGGTGCCCCTGTTAGCACTCTGACCTAGCAGTCTGAGCCACAGCCACCAGGTCTTGGCCACTAGACACAGCCACCAGTGTCAGCCACCAGTCAGTGCCAGCATTCTTAGCTACAGCCAGCAGTCAGTGTCAACAGTCTGAGCCACAGCCAACAGTCTTGGCCACCAGCCACAGTCACCAGTCAGTGCCAGCAGTCTGAGCCACAGCCACCAGTCTCAGCCACTAGACACAGCCACCAGTCTCAGCCACCAGTCAGTGCCAGCATTCTCAGCTACAGCCAGCACTCAGTGCCAGCAGTCTCAGCCACAAGCCGCAGCCAGCAGTCTCCAGTCTCACCCACCAGTTAGTGCCAGCAGTCTCAGTCACAGCCACCAGTCTCGGCCACCAGCCACAGCAGTCAGAGCCACATCTATCAGTCAGTGCAAGCAGTCTCAGCCACAAGCCACAGCCAGCAGTCTCAGCCACCAGTTAGTGCAAGAAGTCTCAGCCACCAGCTGCAGCCAGCAGTCTCAGCCACAGCCAGCAGTCTCAGCCACAGCCACCAGTCAGTGCCAGCAGTCTCAGCCACCAGCCACAGCCAGCAGTCTCAACCACAGCAACCAGTCAGTGCCAGCAGTTTCAGCCACCAGCTGCAGTCAGCAGTCACAGCCAGCACTCAGTGCCAGCAGTCTCAGCCACAAGCCACAGCCAGCACTCTTAGCCACAGCTACTAGTCAGTGACAACAGTCTCAGCCACCAGTCAGTAGCCAGCAGTTTCAGTAAACAGCCACAGTCAGTAGTCTCAGCCACAGCCAGCACTCAGTGCCAGTAGTCTCATCCACAAGTCAGTGCAAGCAGTCTCAGCCACCAGCTGTCAGCAGTCAGCAACAGTCAGCAGTCAGTGCCAGCAGTCTCAGCCACATCCACCAGTCTTGGCCACAAGCCACACACACGAGTCAGAGCCACAGCTATAAGTCAGTGCCAGCAGTCTCAGCCACCAACCACAGCCAGCAGTCTCAGCCACAGCCAGCAGTCTCAGCCACAGCCACCAGCCGCACTCAGCAGTCAGTGCCAGCGGTCTCAGCCACAAGCCACAGCCAGCAGTCTCAGCAACAGCCACCAGTCAGTGCCAACAGTTTCAGCCACAACCAGCTGTCTCAGCCACAGCCACCAGTCAGTGCCAGTAGTTTTGGCCAACAGTCGCAGTCAGCAGTCTCAGCAACCTCCAGCAGTCAGTGCTATCAGTCTTAACCACCAGTCAGTGTCAGCAGTCTCAGCCACAGCCACCAGTCTTGGCCACCAGCCACACACACCAGTCAGATAATAGAAAAATCCACAGCACTCTTCAATTCAGGTAAAAAAAACAGTACTTTATTAGTAACAGCAGCATACAGATAGCAACTATCAATAGCTTTAGAAAGACCATAGATGGTTGAAACATTGCTATCTGTATGCTGCTGTTACTAATAAAGTAACAGTTTTTTTTCACCTGAATTGAAGAGTGCTGTGGATTTTTCTATTATCTGTTACTTGACGGGACCCCTAGCCAGGATCCCCATCTGCGGGCACCATCTCACCAATTTTTCTATTCACATTTGTCCCCAAATTGGGACCTGGAGTGCTGCTTACCCCATTTTTTTATCTATCTTTTTTTTATCTACACACCAGTCAGAGCCACAGCCATCAGTCAATGCAAGCAGTCTCAGGCACAGCCAACAGTCTTGGCCACCAGCCACAGCCACCAGTCAGTGCCAGCAATCTCAGCCACCAGCCGCAGTCAGCAGTCTTAGCCACAGCCAGCAGTCAGTGCCACCAGTATTAACAACCAGTCAGTGCCAGCAGTCTCAGCCACAGTCACCAGTCTCGTCAGTCAGTGCCAGCAGTCTTAGCCACAGCCTTCAGTCAGTTCAAGCAGTCTCATCCACCAGTCAGTGACAGCAATCTCAGCTACAGCCAGCAGTAGTGCCAGCAGTTTCAGCCACAGCCAGCACTCAGTGCCAGCAGTGTAAGCAACCAGTCAGTGCCACAACTGTTGCCAGATTCAGAGAGAATATTTACAAAAAGGGTTGTCTATAGTAAATTTTTTAGAAAAATTTAAAGAGGTAAAAAACAACAAAAATTGTTCTGAATATCTGCTTCAGATATTGTAAATTGCAGAATGTTACAAAGTTTTACACTAAGGCTATAATAATTATACTTACTGTATTGTGATATAAACGTTTCCGTTTTAATTGTATTATTATTTTACTTTTGACTTCTTGCCAAAATATTTTTGACAAAGAAATAAAATAAAACAAGAAATACAATGTGGTCAAATTGCCTTGCTATTTAATATAGACCGTTCCTACTAATGTTTATGCACTACTGTTCTAGCGCCCGTTATTGTAACGGACTTAATGTCTAGTGTCTTATATATAAATGAAATATGGGGGGCAGAGAAATCCTCGGGCAACTCATCATAGAGATGATGATTCTCATTGAGAAAAGCATAGAACACGTTTTTGGCTTTCCCAAGTCCCTAATGTGCATGTCAGGTAAAACACCCACAGCACATAAGCCAAAACAAGCCAATAGGGAGGCAACAAAATACATGTCATCTTAATCAGAGGCGAAAGGAGCTCTGCGCATGCACCAGTGCGTCCATATTAAATAAGGGATATCGGTGAAAAATGTTCTTAATAAAAAAATAAATCTTGATAAAAATGTCTTGTGGTGTGTTGTGTGGCCTTCTTAATTAATCTTCCGATCTGAAACAAAAAGCAAAAAACTTAATACCCAACAAACATTGAAGCACATAAATACAGAATATAAGGAGGTTAGGGCAAGTCATGTCTTCGTGCAGCACATTTTCTCCCCATAATTAATTAAATCACAAAGACGCACAGTGCTTAGATTACCCAGTCTGAGTCACAAGTCAGGAAAAAACAATACAAAATTCCTCATTAGTACTCGGATAGTAATATCATTAGTTTTTCTTTACAATAATAGATTTTTCAATAATTGAGATTTCATTATTTTGTCCCATATATTTAAACACTTTGTGGTTGACTCAATTATGTGGATCCTAGGTTGTTTGCCTCCTGTTCGGACCAGACCTGAGTTCCAGGGGATCAAAGGGAATCTCCCTGGATATTGTCTAGCACAGGGATCAGCAATCTCTGGCATCTCAGGTGTTCTGAAACTACCACTCCCAGAGTGCTCCATTCACTTCGATTAGAGTTAGGTTACATGCACAGTTTTTGTGGCTCGGGTGCGGACCCATTCACTTCAATGGGGCCGCAAAAGATGCGGACAGCACTCTGTGTGCTGTCCGCATCCTTTGCTCCGTTCCGTGGCCCCGCAAATATTTTTTAGCATGTCCTATTCTTGTCCGTTTTGCGGACAAGAATAGGCATTTCTACAATGGGCCGCCCATTCAGTTCCGTTTTTTGCGGATCTGCGGTTTGCTGACAGCAAAAAACGGAATGGTCTTAGAAGAACAGCCGAGAATGTTTGCATGCTGGGAGTGCCGAAGGTTGTTGATCCCTGGTCTAGAACGTGACAGTTGGGGTTGTTCTTACAGGATAGGATTCTGGTACAAATATTTCGGTTTCCTCACCAATGTACATTAACATTTAGATTTGATTGAGTATGTCCCTAATTTAAGATGGCGGCTTCTGGCGCATGCATTGAGTTCCTTTCTCCTGCGATTGAGATGAGATATATTTCCTTGCGTCTGTATTGGCTTGTTTTTCCAAGTGTGCTGTGGGTGCTTTACCTGACATGCACCGAATTTGTTCTCTTGTTGTTGAGTGCCTAGAGGATTTCTTTGCCCATCATGCATATGCTAATCAATTATCATTAAAGGGATTGGCCACTTTCTGGCTACTTGTCACCAATGTGATTGTGTATCTATGATGACTATATGGCACTTACTAATATAGCCTTTTGCTATATTTCTTAAGCCATATCCCTTTGTTAGGCAAATCTTCTGTGCTGTCCACACAGAGGTCCTGTCCATAAGATGGCTGCTGATAGAGGGTCACGTGACCAAGCAAATCACCTCCATGGGATGTCTCCTCCATTCTAACACACTGCATCTGCATTAAACTTCCAACAGTACACATGCTGTGTATTTGAATGGATAAGAGATCACATAGAGGTGATTTGCCTGGTTACATAACCCTCCATTCAGCAGCCATTTTATGGACAGGACCTCCCTGTGGACAGCACAAAAGACTTTGCAAACAAGGGGGCATACCTTATGAAATATAGAAAATTATGCAGAGTTTCAACAAAGGCTATAATAGTAAGTATCATATACGTTAATCATCTTATAAACACATTGGTTGACAATAACTAGAAAGTGGCTGATTCCTTTAACTGTTTTAGGACTTTTTGGGACACATACTGATGTAATTATACCACTGTTTTATATTCAATGCATTTGTCAAGTCTTCAGATCATTCACTTTTTTTATTTTGTTATGTTGCAGCTTCGTGCTAAAATAAAAATAAAAATCCAGTTTTCCCCATCGATTTCCACTCAATACTCCATAATAAGAAAGTAAATAGAGAATTTTAGAAATGTTTGCAAGTTTATTAAGAAGGAAAAACTAAGATTTTGCATGGAGATAAGTATTCAGACCCTTTGCTATAATACTTGAAATTTAGCTCTGGGATCCTCCCTTTTCTCTTGATCATCTTTGGGATGTTTCTACACCTTG
Source organism: Bufo gargarizans (assembly GCF_014858855.1). Taxonomy (NCBI): domain Eukaryota; kingdom Metazoa; phylum Chordata; class Amphibia; order Anura; family Bufonidae; genus Bufo; species Bufo gargarizans. The sequence goes on along the minus strand of NC_058081.1, from coordinate 257,726,784 downwards.
ATTGGAGTCACATGTGGTAATTTTAGCTGATTAGGCATGATTTGGAAAGATACACCCCTGTCTATTTACAGTAAGGTCTCACTGCTGACAATGCATATCAGAGCTAAAACAAAGCCTTGATGATGAAGAACTGCCTGTAGAGCTCAGAAACAGGATTGCATAAAGGTATAGATCTAGTGCAGGGGACAAAACATTCTGGTGCACTGAAAGTTCCCAATAGCACAGTGGTCTCCGTAATTCTTACATGGAAGAAGTTTGGAACAACCAGGAATCTTCCTAGTCCTGGCCACTCCAGCAAACTAAGTCATTGGGGAGAAGAGCCGTGGTAAGAGAGGTCACCAAGAAACAAATGGTCACTCTGGCTGAGCTTCAAATCGCTGCAACACTCTACCAACCTGGGCGTTATGGCAGAGAGGCAAGAAAGAAGCCTCTCCTCAGTAAAAGGCACATGAAATCCGACCTGGAGTTTGTAAAAGTAAAACACCTAAAGGACTCTCAGAGTCTACATGTGCGATGGATATCTGTAATGACCGGCGTCACACACAGGGAGGAAAACAGGGAAAGCCCTGCCCAAGGGAGAGGGAAAGGTGGTGACCCCTAACTCACCTTGCGGCTGGCACCTGACTGCCCTGACGTCCCTAGACGGGTTCCTCACCCGTGCGGCGATCACGTGCCTAAACCCTGGCTTTCCCTGAAATGAGCCCTAGATAGTGAACGGGCCGGTGGGATCGCTAGTCCGCACCACTGCACTAAGAGGGAAACACCAGGGAGAGGACAGACAAATACAAACAAACACAAACACCCAGGTGGGCGACCACAGCAGTCCACAAAGGTCCAACAGGGATCCGGAGGGTAGCGTTCTGAAACAACCATCCGAGAACGCAGCAACACAGCTCCAGTGGGTCAGAATAGATGTCCAGGCAGGAAGCTCTATCTCTGGCAACCAGAGAAGTGTGAGAGAGGAATATAAGGAGGTTTGGGAGTGCTGGACAAGGAACAGCTGAGGAGAAGGAGCTACGGATCCCTGAGTGAGCCAAAAGGGTTTGCAAAGCAAACCCAGAAAGCTACCATAAGGAAAACAGCCCTATCTTAAATAGAGCGTGCAGCCAACCGCTGCGACTTCCTGACCCCGGGTATAACGGAGTCAGGCGTGGTTCTCGATACCCTCGTGACAGTACCCCCCTCTCTACGAGGGGACTCCGGACACTCAGGACCAGGTCTCTCAGGATGAGAGGCATGAAAAACCCGAACTAACCTGTCGGCGTTTACCTCAGACGCAGGAACCCACATTCTTTCCTCGGGACCGTAACCTCTCCAATGCACCAGATATTGAAGAGAGCGGCGGACCCGACGAGAATTAACAATTTTGGATATCTGAAATTCTAGATTACCATCCACGACAACAGGAGGGGGTAGCAGCGGTGATGGTTCTAGAGGTGGAACATATTTTTTGAGTAACGACTTATGAAAAACATTATGAATTTTAAAAGTCTGAGGTAACTCCAGGCGAAAAGCCACAGGGTTGATGATGGCTACAATTTTGTAAGGGCCAATAAACCTAGGACCCAGTTTCCAAGAGGGAACCTTCAATTTAATATTCCTAGTAGACAACCACACATAGTCATTCACTCCTAGGTCCGGACCTGGCGACCGTCTCTTATCAGCCATGCATTTGTATTTACCTCCCATATTTTTCAAGTTAGCTTGCACCTTCTGCCATACCGATGAAAGAGATGACGAAAAACGTTCCTCTTCGGGAACCCCAGAAGACCCCCCCTCTTTGAAAGTACAGAATTGGGGATGAAAACCATATGCACCAAGAAATGGTGACTTGCCAGTGGATTCCTGACGACGATTATTTATGGCAAACTCAGCTAACGGTAAATATGATGACCACAACTCTTGGTTTTCAGACACAAAACATCTTAGATATGTCTCAAGGTTTTGGTTGGTACGCTCAGTCTGTCCATTCGACTGAGGATGGAAAGCTGAGGAAAAGGATAAGTGTACCCCCAAACGGGAACAAAAAGCTTTCCAAAATTTAGAAATAAACTGGGTACCCCGATCCGAAACAACATCGGAGGGGACCCCGTGAAGCTTCACGATTTCACTGACGAATACCTGAGCAAGAGTCTTAGCATTAGGTAGTGCGGGTAACGCAATGAAGTGTACCATTTTGCTAAACCTGTCCACTACTACCAAAATAACTGTTTTACCCGCAGACAAAGGTAAGTCAGTGATAAAATCTATTGACAGATGTGTCCACGGTCTATTGGGAATGACGAGTGGTAATAGAGACCCTGCAGGACGTGTATGTGAAACTTTTGCGCGCGCACAGGTAGAACAAGAAGACACAAAATCTAATACATCCTGACGCAACCTTGGCCACCAAAAACGATGAGACAATAGCTCCAAGGTTGCTTTACTACCCGGGTGCCCAGCAAGTGCCGAATTATGATGTTCCTTTAATAATTCGAAACGCAGGTTCAACGGTACAAACAATTTCTCTGAGGGGCAAGAGACCGGGGTGTCCCCCTGGGCCTCTAGCACCTTCCCCTCCAAAACAGAGTGTACCGCAGAGACAACCACTCCTCTCTGTAGAATGGGCACCGGATCACTCACAGTACCCCCTCCAGGAAAACAACGAGATAGTGCATCAGCCTTGGTGTTCTTTGCCCCAGGACGATAGGTAATCACAAAGTTAAACCTGGTAAAAAATAGCGACCACCTAGCCTGTCTAGGGGTGAGACGCTTAGCTGATTCGAGGTACAGGAGATTTTTGTGGTCCGTAATCACAGTGACGGGGTGGACTGCCCCCTCTAAGAAGTGACGCCACTCCTCAAACGCAAGTTTAATAGCTAATAGTTCCCTATTGCCAATATCGTAGTTCTTTTCTGCTGCAGATAGTTTTTTAGAAAAGAAAGCACAAGGGCGCCATTTGCCAGGAGACGGACCCTGAGACAGCACAGCCCCCACTCCCACCTCTGACGCATCGACTTCAACAATAAAAGGCTGAGAGACATCAGGTTGGACTAGTACAGGTGCTGAGGTAAACCTCTCTTTTAGAGAGGAAAAAGCAACTTTAGCGGCGTCAGACCATTTAGAAAAATCAGTCCCCTTCCTAGTCATATCAGTAAGCGGTTTTACAATAAGTGAATAATCTTTAATGAATTTCCTATAGAAATTCGCGAAGCCCAAGAACCGTTGTAGTGCTTTGAGGTTCTCAGGAAGATCCCAATCTAAAATTGCCTGGACCTTCCTAGGATCCATACGGAAACCTGACGCAGATAAAAAATAACCCAGGAATTGTATCTCCTGAACGGCGAAGACACATTTTTCAATCTTAGCATATAATTCATTCGTCCGTAGGACCTGCAGTACTTGTCTGACATGCACCTCATGTGTTTTCAGATCAGATGAATAAATTAAAATATCATCTAGGTATATTACCACAAACCTGCCGATTAGATGACTAAAAATGTCATTAACGAAATGTTGAAAGACGGCAGGAGCATTGGTCAGACCGAAAGGCATAACTAGATTTTCATAATGCCCCTCAGGGGTGTTAAACGCTGTCTTCCACTCATCCCCCTCCTTAATACGAATCAGATTGTAGGCCCCCCTAAGATCAAGTTTGGAGAACCACCTAGCACCCGCAATCTGATTAAACAGGTCAGGAATGAGAGGAAGAGGGTATGGGTCTCGGATGGTTATCCGATTTAATTCGCGAAAATCTAAGCAAGGACGCAGGCCCCCCATCTTTCTTTTTAACGAAGAAAAACCCTGCAGCCACGGGTGAAGAAGAGGGTCTGATGTGTCCCTTAGCCAAGCTCTCGGAGATATAATCTTTCATGGCTTGTCTCTCTGGACCCGAAAGATTATATAACCTGGTCTTGGGTAATTTTGCGCCGGGAATAAGGTTAACCGGGCAATCATAAGGACGATGAGGTGGTAACTTCTGACAACCTTTTTCAGAAAAAACATCCTCAAAATCCGAAATAAATGTAGGTAGGGTAGTTATGGAGGCGACTAAGCAATTGCTATTTAAGCAATTTTCTCTGCACTGCTCACTCCACTCCAATATCTCCCTGGCCTGCCAATCCACCACTGGATTGTGCGCTACCAACCAGGGAAGGCCCAGCACCACCGGAGTGGGAAGCCCCTCCAGAACATAACCTGAAAGCATCTCGTTATGGTGGTCCCCTACCCGAAGGTGTAAATTATGAACGATGTGGGTGAGGTTTCTCTGAGACAGGGGAGCAGAATCAATAGCGAATATGGGAATGGGTCTCTGTAACGTACAGAGAGACAAACCCAAAGAGCGGGCAAAATTGGCATCTATCAAATTTACCCCTGCTCCACTGTCTAGAAAGAAAGAAATAGTCTCTGTCTTATCACCAAAAATAATAACCGCTGGCAACACAAATTGCGATGTACGTATGGAGGAGACGTATACCCCCCGGCTGACATCCTCCACACAGCCTGGGGTTAGTAGTTTTTCCGACGGTCTTTTGTTTCTGAGGAAAGGACAGACATTAATGAAATGACCCCTCTCCCCACAAAAAAAACAAACCCCACGCCTACGGCGAGCCTCAGGAGGACGGACCTGATGAGTAGTTCCTCCTAGCTGCATAGGCTCGTCTAAGTCCGTACAGACTAACTGCTGCTTGGGAGGGGTTACTAATTTCTCCGGTTCTTTCAACCTGTCCCTAAGGCGTCTCTCTATACGGATAGAAAGGGACATAACCGCATCAAGGGAAACGGGGGTCTCATATAATGCAAGCGCATCCTTAACCCTTTCGGATAACCCAGAGCAGAACTGACTCCTGAGAGCCGGGTCGTTCCATTGGGTATCCGTAGCCCACCTACGGAATTCAGAGCAATAATCCTCTACCGGCCCCTCTCCTTGTAAGAGTCTCCGTAATCTTGATTCAGCCAGTGCTACTCGGTCAGGGTCGTCATATATGAGACCCAAGGCCCCGAAAAACTCATCCACTGACCGAAGAGCCTGGGAATCAGTAGGTAAAGAGAACGCCCAGGATTGCGGGTCCCCCTGCAGCAGGGAAATAACAACCCCCACCCGCTGATCTTCATTACCAGAGGAGTAAGGGCGCAGTTTAAAGTATAACTTACAGGCCTCACGGAACGTCAAAAACTTGTCCCTTCCCCCAGAAAATCTGTCAGGGAGAGGGACCTTGGGTTCCGCAACAACCTGGTTACCAGTAGCAACCGCTGGGCTTGCGGTCGGTTGTAATTGCTGCTGTTGCTGGAGGACCGACGCCTTCAATCCTACCACCTCCAAAGACAGGCCACGAAATTGTTTGGACAGAGCAGCAATTTGATCCATACTGGATTCTAAGTAGGTAAAAAAAAAATATTTTTTTTTACCTACACAAAATAAGGGCCAGAGATAATGTAATGACCGGCGTCACACACAGGGAGGAAAACAGGGAAAGCCCTGCCCAAGGGAGAGGGAAAGGTGGTGACCCCTAACTCACCTTGCGGCTGGCACCTGACTGCCCTGACGTCCCTAGACGGGTTCCTCACCCGTGCGGCGATCACGTGCCTAAACCCTGGCTTTCCCTGAAATGAGCCCTAGATAGTGAACGGGCCGGTGGGATCGCTAGTCCGCACCACTGCACTAAGAGGGAAACACCAGGGAGAGGACAGACAAATACAAACAAACACCCAGGTGGGCGACCACAGCAGTCCACAAAGGTCCAACAGGGATCCGGAGGGTAGCGTTCTGAAACAACCATCCGAGAACGCAGCAACACAGCTCCAGTGGGTCAGAATAGATGTCCAGGCAGGAAGCTCTATCTCTGGCAACCAGAGAAGTGTGAGAGAGGAATATAAGGAGGTTTGGGAGTGCTGGACAAGGAACAGCTGAGGAGAAGGAGCTACGGATCCCTGAGTGAGCCAAAAGGGTTTGCAAAGCAAACCCAGAAAGCTACCATAAGGAAAACAGCCCTATCTTAAATAGAGCGTGCAGCCAACCGCTGCGACTTCCTGACCCGGGTATAACGGAGTCAGGCGTGGTTCTCGATACCCTCGTGACAATATCATCAAGAGATTAAATATATAGAACTTTAATTTCCCTATATGGGCTTGAATTAAAGTTTTTCTGGCTTTATTATTTACATAAAACCAGAAAAACTTTCTAGTTTCAATAGTTTTTTATTTTATCAATAAAAACAAAGAAGTATTCGGACATGGACAACATCACAGTAATCAGATGAGAACATGCGTTATGACAATACATCTGTGGGCGCAGCCACTACTACACAATAATACACAATACTGTTATCAGAGGTCTATCAAGTATGTTCGACACCATAACCGCACATATCAGCAGTAACAAAGGTGTAACGCCAAAACATCTACAGGTGTTATCTACATTCCGCAGCATAGGTCTTGCCGACATAACAAACTGAGAGCACACAGATACATAAAAGAGTGACCCGAGAGGTCGCTGTTTAGTGACACCAACAGTATAAACAAACCAAACCAAGAGCTGTGGGTTACCACAGAGCAACCTAGGGCAAGGCCTCTTCTAGGGAAGAGGAAATAATGGAGAGAGGGAAAGGAAAACACAAGGGGAAGGGGTTAAGAAATACCCGTATCGTATTTCAGTTGTATCTCCGCTGCTCCCACCCGTATCCAGGGCTCCCTCCTCAAGGGGAGTAGAAGGGACTACGGATCCACTCACTCCAAGTCGCCTGCCTCAATTTAATGGAAATGGTTGATGAGGGTAAAGAATGTTCATACCTGCAAGTCTGATTAATCTCTTGTATCAGAAAAACTTTTTAAAGGTCATTTGTCAAGTGTGCATGTGTGAGATATCCTAAGAACTGTAAAAAGCAATAATTGCCATTACTGATAAAGCCGATTAGGCCATCTTTTACCAATATAAGAGGACTTAAAAGAATACTAAACCAAGAAATGAATGATAAAAGTAAATAAGAAATATAGTTCTCACTGTTGGTCAGTCTGCAGAATTTTATGCATGATCCTGGCACATTCAGAGAGCTCAAGGCTTAATCTGCTGCCGATCAATTCCATCTTTGCCTGTGGTCACTGGTCAGTTGATGGGCTCACAGGGCAGGGCTTTTCTATCTTTTTTGTGTGACTGCACACAGGGCAGAGCAGAAATGCTCCTGCTCCAGCCAATTGTCTTACAGCCAGACACATCAAATTAAGAAGTAGGAGTGACATGCGAGCTTTTGGGACATACAGCGATGATTTAATTATATAATTTTCGTTTTAATTGTGATATGAAGCAAAATAGAAAAAAGTGCTGGAATATGTTTTTATTTTTAAATTTTTGGCATTTTCTGTGTTAGTGTTCTTCAGAATAGGAAACATTATATATATGGAGTGCTTTAGCATTTCAATCATTTTTGCTTATTCTCAGGATAGGATATCAATATCTGATTTGTGGAGGTCTGACAGCCCGCACCCCAATCACCTGTTCCGAAGTAGCTCCAGTTCTGGATTAGTTGTTGGAACTACACAGCTCTGTCCATTGTGTAGTAGATGGAACTTGGTACTGCAGTGCTGCTGCCATTAAAGTTCCAGAACTGGAGCTATATCAAAACAGCTGATCAGCAGGGGTGCAGCTGCAGATCAGATACTGATGGCCTAGTCTAAGGATAGTCATCAACATAAATATTTTGGACAGCCCATTTAAAGCAGTAAAGAATGCACCCACAAACTTCTACGTTAGGACTTCTCACAGATCCATGGCTCTGTGGATGTCATATGACTGCATACAACAAACCTTACAATTGAGACAAATTTCATCTTGAGCCCAATAAAAATTGTGAAACTGTCCAAATATGTTTTAGATAAGTATGCTATATTATGAGCTGCACTGTGGCTCAGTGGTTAGCACTGGTGCCTTGTAGCGCTCGGGTCCTGGGTTCAAATCTGACTATGGACATCTGCATGGAGTTTGTATGTTCTCCACGTGTTTGTGTGAGTTTCCTTCAGGTACTCCGGTTTCCTCCCACACTCCAAAGACTTACTGACAAGGACCTTAGATTGTGAGCCCCCCTGGGGACAGTGTGATGTTAATGTCTATAAAGTACTTCGGAATATGTCAGCGCTTTATAGGTGAGTACAATAATACAGATGAAAGATTTCTGAAACAATCCATCTCACAACCAGGAGATGGAGCTAATTTTTCAGTAACACTTAGCATTCATTCTTGCTCCACACTAATATGCAGGTCATAGAACAGTGTTAGATTTTCAGAGCTATTTTTAAAAAAGTAGGCTCCTTCAACAATTTGATAAATCTGGGACACTGTATTTTTAATTTAAGTAACAATCTTGGAAAAATGATGGTGATTAAAATTGCAAACTAGCACAGGTGTTCATGGTGAGTGGTACTTCTATGTAATCATTTTTACCCACTGGGACAGCAGCAGTGTTCATTCCGTGCTCAAGGAACTTGCTTCACATCTGACTATCACAGTACTAGCACCGTCTGCTTGCTCTACTGAGGAACATGGACCTCACAACAGTAAATTAACAGATAATTCTACAGCCCGCAGTACGCATTTACATAGATTTAATGTATACATTCATTTCCTTCCCTTCTGTACAATTTCAGAAAACCCATTTTTCTCTCAGGCATTAATAAGAAGCTAAAATGTATTTAGGATACATAAAATGGTTAATTACATTTCAGAATTCATCCCTAATAGTAAATCTGTTCATGTACTCACAAGGGACTATGCAGATTTCTCTCTCTCAAAAAATAGATGGACACTTTATCACAGATGGGGAATATGTGGAGGAAGCTCTCATGTGAATTAAAATGTCCATATATATTATAATGACAAACAGGAATGTGCACTGACAATACACTGACTGAGCGCCCCGGAGGGGTCGAATTAGGAGATTCATTTTGCAGCCATTAGATCTGATAAAAAAAAGCAAAATATAGTTTTTCAAAACATGATGTATGTGCTAAATTTCATCTTTATTCGATGTAGAATTTGCAAATTGAATTGAAAACCTTTAAGTACTATTTAATGTGATATCTTGGTCTGTTGCCGGAACGGTGCAGAGTATGTTTCTCTTCAATCAATCACGGAGACAGAGGCGTAAAGTCCAGGGGATTTTATTGTGTTGTGAAGATATTTGATCTCATGTGCTGCATAATCTTTCTTCTTCTAAATGGTTTTAATGGTTTGTGTCACTTTGGCTATGGTATATCATTTGCATGTTTTATTTTCTGTTGGAATACATCTCGGACGACTCACATTTAGGGAAAATACGTTTTAATACAAAGGCACAATGCACAGGCAATAATTATTCCTGTTTCATTATTATTTTATTTGGTGTTAAACATTTAAACGTATCATGATTAGGGTTAGCATGTTTCACAATTATGAGGGGTTCAGCAGTTGATTACACTGTCTCTAATATGTTCTGTGTCTTGGTTTCTAAGTAGTGATTCAGGGAGAAATTCATTGACCACAGTTATGAAGACAATGGCATGGAGAAGGTTTCTCCTAGCTAACCTGCCTGTTTCAGAAGAATAAGAAAACTGTAGTAATAATTAATAATACTAACAATATAATTATTAGTGTTATTGCAGTGTATTTTATGGTTATACTGGATATATTTGATGCTACATTTGATCTTTATACTTTGATATTATAAAGTCGTGACAGACTCACAGACTTAATATTGAAGATAGATCAATTGTTTTTGTACTGGCCGCCCAGCCACACCCACACATCACATGAACTCCAGCGAGGGCAGTTGTAACAGTCGCTATACTCATTCTTCTCCAATACAAATTAAACTCTTGACCCTATATATTATGGGTCATCTCCTCTGACTGTATCACTACCGCCTCTGAAATGAGCTGTGCCTTCTGATCTTCTTCACCATAGCAATACAAGTTGCATTGCTTAATATTGCCGCTATAGCCCATGCAATATTCATAACTCACCACAAACCATGCAGTGCTCATGGATAGATACTGCAAGGAGGTTAAAAGTTAAAATAAATGTATTGAAGTCTTACTATATGCCAGATAGAGATAGACATAATTGTTTTGGAGGCTGCTTTGGGTCTTGCTCCCCCATGAATGTGCATAGATAAGACATCATTGTTTGGGGACCATTGTTCAGTTCTCCTAAAATCAGATTGTTGAAAGATATGGTAAAATCAGAGCCCCAAATAATCTAAAACTAGCTTAGGTTCAACAGTATTGGATCACTGTCCAGAGAAGTACAGTACTGGGCTAAGTAGGACTAGGGTCCTAAACTGCATTCATCCTCATTCACCAAGGCCATATGAGTATATGCTGTATAAAACTACACCACTCTAAAAATCCTGCTTCTGATATTTAAACAGAGGATGTTATAAGGAACAGCGATTATCTATAGCATAGAGACAGGGAGATGGTATAATATAAAGAGATAATATGTATAATATATAACATATGTACAGTATTAGATTGACCCTTAGTAAATGCAAAGCTGAAGCAACTGTTGACAGATCATTTTTGAGGATGGCTCAGAGTCTTTCTAGGGTACCTAGACTAGACTTGCATAGATCAAGCTGTGGCATGAACAACAATGAAAAACACTCATGGATTTTCATGGTAATATTGCATTTGAGGAAACATGATTTGTCTTATCCTGGGACATATCATCAAGCTTGTGTGCCAAAATGTACTGCAATTTTTGCACAACGTAAGTCAACCAGTAGGTGGTGTACAGTTACATCAAATCTATCATCCAGCACCTGCCATTTTAATACATTTGACAACTCTTTACACTGTCTAGTGTAAAGGCACCCCATATACCCTCAGCAGTGTCGGCAGAACACGCCGAGAACAGTGGGTTTGGTCGTTACTCTAATGTGTAGGGGGAGCTCCTTACTGTCCCCCAACAGATGATGCTGGGCGGGGGGGATGGAGTAGAGATTAATACTTACTTAATTAAATTAATACTTACACACAATCCTTATGTTCTCCCAGGAGATAAACCACAGCCTGGCATAGCCTTTCTCCGCACTCCCCATAGAAGTCAAGCCGAATGTGCATGGGGGAGACAGGAAAGATACCTGTCGGCCAAACAGCTATTGAATGTGTATGGCCAGCTTAAGTTTACAGTGTCCGTTATAACTTTAAATAGCGTGATCAAGTGTTAAATCTCCAAGTTCTTCAGCAGCCTGTAAGCTAGTCTATGGTTGCAGCACCTATGCTGAACACCACCAAAGACAAACTGTTTAAAATGTTTGATTTGTAACATAAAGTGCATTCAGTGGTTATGAATATTTTATTCCTCTTAGCTTTCAGATATATGGAAGAAATATAGAATGCAATATTGTTAGTAACTGGCACAGAATAAATATCTGCTCTCATTATAAATCACAGTCTGCTTTGTCATTTTAATTTTTCTATATGTTATCTCAGATGTTTCATAAGACAAATAGTCATTTCAGATATTGTTATGCTGTAGGTCCTTTAAATTTCTTGTTCCTTTCGAGTCTCTTGAGAAAAAGTCAGGTGAATCTCATCATTATTCGTCTCTTCAAGGGCGAAGCTGTGATAGACAGGGCTTAATGTGTATCTTGGTAGAATTGGATTTGATCCTCAGGGCTGGGCCAGAGGGCTCCTTTTGTTAGATATGTTAGATTTACTTTCTCTCCCACAAACAAAATTACCTCTTGGAGGCCGGCATCACTCCCAGCATCCCAAGATCCCCTTTTCTTGATTTCAGTCACATCTAAATCTGTTTAAACTGTCGACATGATGATTTGAAGAGAGACAGGGATTAAGCGGGAAAGAGATTAACACAGTTGTCTGTCTTCTACGAAATAATATACCTGCTGACAGTAAGGGCACTGTGCAATTTACATAACTTAGTTTACAGAAAGGCTTTGCCTTTGTTATTGGGTCACTTCTTTTGCCTTTGACTGTGTACACTCACCTTTCTACCAACATACAAAAAATATTGCTGCCCTGCCATTCAGTTCTCAAAATTCTCAACATATTTTATGTGCGTTTTGTTCTTTTGCATATGTTTGCATTAGGACTCATGCACACGACCGTTCGACCGTTGTTTTGATCCGCATCCCAGCCGCAGTACTTGCGGCTCGGATGCGGACCCATTCACTTCAATGGGGCCGCAAAAGATGCAGGACAGCACTCCGTGTGCTTTCCGCATCCGTTGCTCCATTCTGTGGTCCGCCAAAAAAATATAACCTGTCCTAATCTTGTCCGTTTTGCGGACAAGAATAGGCAGTTATATTAATGGCTGTCTGCACTGTTCCACAAATTGCGGAAAGCACACGGACGCCATCCCTGTTTTGCGGATCTGCAATTTGTGGACCGCAAAACACACAATGGTCGTGTGCATGAGGCCTTAGTCTTTTCTTCTCTGATGTGTATGTTAGTTATATAAATATTAGTGTTGAGCGAATCAAAAGCATCAGAAGTGGAATTCAATCTGAAATTTAGGAAAAATTAGGATTTTTTTTTAATTCTCAAATTGGGGTTAATAAGTAGTGAAATTTAACTGTTATTGGGCTGTCCACCTTGTTTTATAGAAAAATAATTCCTTTAGGCCTTTACTCTTAAACTGGGGTGAATAATCTGTCTTATACTACTGTTATTGGGGTGTCCACATTGACAGTAAAAAACGTATTTTACATATACTATTACTGTTACTATACAGTATGTCCAACAGACAGGTGCCAGGGCCCTCCAAGGGAACTGGCAATGGCCAAAATGTTTCTGGAGCCAAAGCCAGCAGAAGAAGGGGTTGGTTGCATCAGCTGCAGCAACAGGCCAAGCTGCCACTGTCATCCAGTCCTTGAATGGTTGACTTGATCTTCAACATCTGATCAACTGAGTCGGGTTCCTCTGACACCATACTTAGTTGGCATGGCCCAGGAACACGCCCTGGGCCCTCATCTGTCCTGAACCTGCCTCTTTCTTGTTCTGCTCCTTCTGCTCAGGAAGTATTGTATGCTGCCAGCTCTGCTCCGCTCTTCAGCTACGACGAGCTTATTGAGGACCATCAGCAGCTACTGACCAGCCCAGATTTGAAGGAAAGGTTCACTGCTTCCTCCTGGAGGTGTGCAATTAGCGACAATAGGAGTAGCGTGGGAGCCAGTGTTGTGATCGGTCAGGGACGTGGCCATGAGACTGGTGAGGGTCACATAAGTGAGGAGCAGACAGTAGTGGATGATGTAAACGGTAGCTGGGTGAAGAGGGGGCTTCATCATCATCATAATTGGGGGTGAAGGTGGCAGCTTGCCCGTGAGACAGCAGCAAGTTGGCAGCCTGTGACTGAGCCAGCGGGGTGCAAGTGTGGCCATGAGCCAGCAGGGTGGCAGCAGTGTGAGATCTGGAGCCAAATGTGCCGTTCTACTACTCAGGTGCGTATCTGTCTGGAAACACCTAGCGGTCCACAGCTTTATAGAGGCAGCAGCAGACAGTAAAAGTGGGGAGTTGTGGGAGTAGAATGCAATACTAGCCGTTGTTGGAAATTTTCATCAAGTCGCCGGAGGACGTCAACGTGGCCAAATGTAGAATCTTTGGGCAGAAGGTGAAGCATTGCCAATGCCGATGCGATTGCAAAAAGACAGCAGTATGCGTGTACTGATCTAACTGTGCAGAAGCTGAATGTGCTCTTGGCCAAGTGACTGGTACAGTCCCTCCATTTCCATGTGGTCGACTCTGCCCAATTCGAAAAACTAATGGCTTGTGCCGAGCCAAGGTGAAGAGTCCCAAGCCGTCATTACTTCTTTAAAAAATTCTGTACGAGCCCTGCACATGTATGTTGAGCAGAAGGTGGGCCAGTTCCTGAGCCTGTCGATGTCTGGTACAGTTCACGGCAGTGCCAACTTGTGGAGCTGTAACTATGGTCAAGGACAATATATGTCCTTTAAGGCCTACTGGGTAAATGTGGTTCCTGCCCAGGCACACCAGCAACTTGGCCAGGTTATTGCAATGCTGCCTCCGTATTCTCATGCTATGATTGTGGTGCCAATGTCCTCCTCTGCCGACTTCATCTAGCCTCTAGCCAGCTTGTCCTCAGCCTCAAACAGTTCTGAGTGGTCCTCCAGCATTCCACCTTTGCTGAGCACGGTGGTGTCACGCTGTTCTGCATCTGGCCAGTCTGGACGAACTAAGTTACACCAGGGAGAAACTGCTCTGCGCCATCAACTAAAATTGAATGCTGGCTGTCGCCAATTGAAGATCGGAACCATGGTCCCCGATAAAGGGAAGAACATTCTATTGGTGCTGCATCAAGGAGGGCTGACCCATGTGCCCTGCATGGCGCACATCTTTAATCTGGTTGTAACCCAGTTCCTGAAGTCTTCCACCCAAATGCAAGATGTCATGAAAATGGCTAGGAAAATATGCATGCTCTCCAGTCACTCTTACCTGCAAAACACACCCTTTTTTCAGTTGAAGAGGCAGAATAGTTTTCCCCAACATCACCTCATATGCATCATTTCCACACTTTGGAACTCCACCCTCCACATGTTGGACTGACTATATGAGCAGAGGAAGACCGTAAATGATTTCTTGATAATACAGATGGACAGGAGTACTCCCCTGTGTAACTTTGACATTAGCCTATGGCAGCTCATGTGTGACACCTGCTGTTTTCTAAGACCCCTTAAAGGGGTCACTTTATTTGTCAGTCGCCAGGACTACGGGATGAATGACGTCATTCTACTTCTTCTGGTCCTGGAGAAGATGCTGATAAATCTGGCTGGCCAGGGGACAGTAGACGTGGCGCTTACATCTCACAGCCACCTGGGTCCTATGGGGGCTGTACTGGCAGAGAAGGAGGAGGAGGACATTAACGCCCAGGAAATGTATACAGAAATAGGTGGTTTATCTACACAAGTGACAGGAGAGGAGCAGGATTTGCTGGAGGGAGGTGAGGAAGACCAGGCAGATGGCCCCTGACAGACCGTGGCAGTTTGCAGCGGAGATGAAGGCAGGGAGTCCCTCCGAGTTCCTTGCACAAATAGCCAGATGCATGCTGAGCTACTTGTGTAGTGACAGCCGTATTATCACCATTCAGCAGAGGGATGACTTCTGGCTCTCCATAATGTTAGACCCTTGCTACTGGGAAATGGGTTCCTTCTTTACACCTGCTGAGAGGGTTGATAAACTCAGCTACTATAGAGACATCCTATGTATTCTGTAGGTCGCTGCCTATGTGTGCCATCGTCCATTCTTACCAAGGTCTGATCGGGGGGGGGGGGGGGGGGTCCTCTGCACTCACGTTCTACTGCCATGACTGCTGGAGGAGGGGGAAGGAGCTGCACCAGCTCTGTCATCAGTAACATGAGTCTCCAGTCTCTGATGAGCACATTTCTTTACCCGCCTACTGAAAAACCAGCCAGCAGAAGCAGGATATGGTAGCACACTTGGAGTGCACCCTGTCACCCCAGATCCAAGATCCCCTGGACTTCTGGGCAGCCAAACTTGAACTGTGGCCACAACTGGCTGAGTTTGTCCTGCACAAGCCAGCAGGTGTTTAGTGCGGCAGGGGTCATAGTTACCCCAAAGAGAGCTCTCAAATTGTAGAGAGATTAACCCTTATAAAGATGAATCAGGCTTGGCTCAGCCAGGATTTCGACACACTGGTGCCTAATGCATCAGACTAAATCAGTGATGGGAAACCTTTTAGAGACTGAGTGCCCAAACTGCAACCTAAAACCCACTTATTTATCGCAAAGTACCAACGTGGCAATTTAACCTGAGTACTACAGTCCAAGATAGTATATCTTCCATGTACTTTATCATTTAGCTATAATAGCCTGCTTATATTCAATGTGCTGCCTGTGCTGTTCATAGTCCGTCCTGTGCTGATAAATGGCAGGAAAAGTCCAAGGTCTATTGGTACACCATAGACTTTTTCCAGGGTGTCCACAGAGAGGGCTCTGAGTGCCACCTCTGGCACCTGTGCCATAGGTTCGCCATCACTGGACTAAATAATTCTGGCAGTAATTTTCTGACTGTAGTGTGCTGCTACACCAGGACATTGTGAAAAATGGCCTGTTACTTTTGCCTACATGCTTCAGCCACTATTCTGATGCCACACACCTGCTGCCTCTACTGCCATCTTCTTATACTGCCACCATCTTGTGATTTTACTGTTACTGGTACTGCTACCAACCTCCCAACTCTATGACTGGGCCACTAAGTTGACTCCTCATGCTGTTGCCACACTCACCACTATATGACTGGGCCACTGTGTTGACTCCTCATGCGGTTGCCATCTTTTCCACTCTGTGACTAGGCCACTGTGTCACCCTCACCAATCTGTTCTGGGGACACTAGTGACCCTGTTCATCACATTTATTTTACCGTTCTACTGATCCAACACAAGTTTCAAAAAATGAATTACACAACAGAGCCTGTCTTAGGAGCATCTATAAGGCCTTTATCACATGCTCAGTATTTTTCATCAGGATTTGATCATGATTTGGAAGCTAAAGGCAGGAGTTGACATTTGAAGTTTGGCTCCCCAAAACACAGAAGACATGCAAATATTTACTTCACGTCTTATCTCTGTTTTGGACCCACTCCTGTTCTGCCTTACAATACTAATCAATTACTGATGCAAAAATTGACCAAATACTGACCGTGTGATAGAGACTATTAACCCCTTCACGCAATATCACGTACATGTACGTGGGGGAATGTGGTGCCTCACCGCATCCCCACGTGCATGTACGTGATCGGCTTTCACTGTCAGCGCAGGGACCGAAGCGCTGAAGATTCAGTGAAGCCGGCGTGCTGGGGTTGCTAGGCAACCAGAGAAGCCGGAAGGAGATGTATTGGCCCCCTGACCCGCCCACGATCGCTGTGATTGGTCCAATACTGCAGAGGGACCAATCGCAGCGCATCGGGGCAGGTAAGGGGGGTTAGGGAGGGACTGTGTGCCTCTCCTTCTCTGATCGTCCCCATTCCTGTCAGGGAAGCTATCAGAGAAGGAGAGAGTGACATTCTGCTGTACCTGACATATGTATACTAGTCATGGAGCACTGCTACTTAGCGCTCCATGACTAGTATACTCCTCATCGCATTTAACTGTCACCATGTCTGCAGACATGGTGACAGCGCTGAGTGCCAGCTGTTACACACAGCCAGGCACTCAGGCTCAATGCCGAGGGGGGTCCTGTGACCCCCGTATCGGCGATCGGGTAGTTAGGCACCCCCCCCTATGGGCGATCGCTTTATGTAGTTTCTGATCCCTGCGGTCCCTGACCGCAGGGATCAGAAACCTAAAAATTGCCCCAAACCGATTTTTTTTAACCCCCCCTGCACCCCTGAATTCATTTATGCGGCGGGGTGCAGGGGGGCGGTATGTGGGCGGTATGTGGGCGGTGCGGGGCGGTGCGGGGCGGTGCAGCAGTTGCGGGAGGCGGGCGGTGCGGCAGGCGGGATCGCGATCCCCCGCCCGCCTCCCGTTATAATCATCGTTGGCGTCTAGTGGGTTATACCAGGGTGCCAGCACATTGCTGGCACCCTGGTATAAACGGCTGACATCGGTGATGCGATGTCAGCCGTTTAACCCTTTCCATACCGCGGTCCGTACGGACCGCGGTATGGAAAAGGTTAACAGCTCAGGGAGCTCCCTCCCTCTCCCATCGGAGGGCTGCTGTACCTTTGCAGCCCCCCAATGGAGAGGGAGAGAGCCCCCAGACAGCCCCCCCAGAGCCCCGTCCTTACCCTTCCCCGTCTGCGCAGTTCTGAACATAACTGAGCAGACGGGGAAGGTTCCCATGGCAACAGGACGCCTCTCAGGCATCCTGCTGTCCATGGTGCTGAACAGATCTATGCTGAAAGCATAGATCTGTTCAGTGTAAGTATAATATAGCACAGTGTAATATATATTGTACTGTACTGTATTATACAGACATCAGACCCACTGGATCTTCAAGAACCAAGTGGGTCTGGGTCAAAAAAAAATGTGAAAAAAGGAAAAATAAAGTTAAAATCAAAAAACACATTTATCACTGATTAAACATGAGAAAAATAAAATTCCCTACACATGTTTGGTATCGCCGCGTCCGTAACGACCTGATCTATAAAACGGTCATGTTACTTTTCCCGAACGGTGAACGCCATAAAAATAAAAAATAAAAAACTATGATGAAATTGAAATTTTGCCCACCTTACTTCCCCAAAAAAGATAACAAAAGTGATCAAAAAAGTCGCATGTACTCCAAAATTGTAACAATCAAACCGTCATCTCATCCCGCAAAAAATGAGACCCTACTTAAGATAATCGCCCAAAAACTGAAAAAACTATGGCTCTTAGACTATGGAAACACTAAAACATCATTTTTTTTGTTTCAAAAATGAAATCATTGTGTAAAACTTATATAAATAAAAAAAAGTATACATATTAGGTATTGCCGCGTCCGTATCGACCGGCTCTATAAAAATATCACATGACCTAACCCCTCAGGTGACCACCGTAAAAAAATAAAAATAAAAACGGAGTAGAAAAAGCAATTTTTTGTCATCTTACGTCACAAAAAGTGTAATAGCAAGCGATCAAAAAGTCATATGCACCCCAAAATAGTGCCAATCAAACTGTCATCTCATCCAGCAAAAAATGAGACCCTACTTAAGATAATCGCCCCAAAACTGTAAAAACTATGGCTCTTAGACTATGGAGAAACTAAAAAAAATTTGTTTTAAAAATGAAATCATTGTGTAAAACCTACATAAATAAAAAAAATGTATACATTTAGGTATCGCCGTGTCCGTGACAACCTGCTCTATAAAATTACCACATGATCTAACCTGTCAGATGAATGTTGTAAATAACAATAAAAAAAACGATGCCAAAACAGCTATTTCTTGTTACCTTGCTGCACAAAAAGTGTAATATAGAGCAACCAAAAATCATATGTACCCTAAACTAGTACCAACAAAACTGCCACCTTATCCCGTAGTTTCCAAAATGGGGTCACTTTTTTGGAGTTTCTACTCTAGGGGTGCATCAGGGGGGCTTCAAATGGGACATAGTGTCAAAAAAACTGTTCAGCAAAATCTGGCTTCCAAAAACCATACGGCGCACCTTTCACTCTACGCCCCGCTGTGTGGCCGTACAGTAGTTTACGGCCACATATGGGGCGTTTCTGTAAACAGCAGAGTCAGGGCAATAAAGATACAGTCTTGTTTGGCTGTTAACCCTTGCTTTGTTAGTGGAAAACATGGGTTAAAATGGAAAATTAGGCAAAAAAATGAAATTCTCAAATTTTATCCCCATTTGCCAATAACTCTTGTGCAACACCTGAAGGGTTAACGAAGTTTGTAAAATCAGTTTTGAATACCTTGAGGGGTGTAGTTTCTTAGATGGGGTCACTTTTATGGAGTTTCTACTCTAGGGGTGCATCAGGGGGCTTCAAATGGGACATGGTGTCAAAAAAACTGTCCAGCAAAATCTGCCTTCCAAAAACCATACGGCGCACCTTTCACTCTACGCCCCGCTGTGTGGCCGTACAGTAGTTTACGGCCACATATGGGGCGTTTCTGTAAACAGCAGAGTCAGGGCGATAAAGATACAGTCTTGTTTGGCTGTTAACCCTTGCTTTGTTAGTGGAAAAAATGGGTTAAAATGGAAAATTAGGCAAAAAAATGAAATTCTCAAATTTCATCCCCATTTGCCAATAACTCTTGTGCAACACCTGAAGGGTTAACGAAGTTTGTAAAATCATTTTTGAATACCTTGAGGGGTGTAGTTTCTTAGATGGGGTCACTTTTAGGGAGTTTCTACTCTAGGGGTGCATCAGGGGGCTTCAAATGGGACATGGTGTCAAAAAAACTGTCCAGCAAAATCTGCCTTCCAAAAACCAAACGGCGCACCTTTCACTCTACGCCCCGCTGTGTGGCCGTACAGTAGTTTACAGCCACATATGGGGTGTTTCTGTAAACAGCAGAGTCAGGGCAATAAAGATACAGTCTTGTTTGGATGTTAACCCTTGCTTTGTTAGTGGAAAAAATGGGTTAAAATGGAAAATTAGGCAAAAAAATGAAATTCTCAAATTTCATCCCCATTTGCCAATAACTCTTGTGCAACACCTAAAGGGTTAACAAAGTTTGTAAAATCAGTTTTGAATACCTTGAGGGGTGTAGTTTATAGAATAGGGTCATTTTTGGGTGGTTTCTATTATGTAAGCCTCGCAAAGTGACTTCAGACCTGTAGTGGTCCCTAAAAATTGGATTTCTGAAAAATTTCAAGATTTGCTTCTAAACTTCTAAGCCTTGTAACATCCCCAAAAAATAAAATATCATTCCCAAAATAATTGAAACATGAAGTACACATATGGGGAATGTAAAGTCATCACAATTTTTGGGGGTATTACTATGTATTACAGAAGTAAAGAAACTGAAACTTTGAAATTTGTAAATTTTTCCAAATTTGGGGTAAATTTGGTATTTTTTTATGCAAAAAAAAATTAATTTTGGGACTTAATTTTTCCAGTGTCATGAAGTACAATATGTGACGAAAAAACAATCTCAGAACGGCCTCGATAAGTCAAAGCGTTTTAAAGTTATCAGCACTTAAAGTGACACTGGTCAGATTTGCAAAAAATGACCTGGTCCTTAAGGTGAAATAAGGCTGTGTCTTGAAGGGGTTAAAGTCCTGCATGCAGGACTTCTTTTCCATCTTAGTAAAACAGATGCCAGACACAAATGGCCAAAACTCTTGTAAATTGAGCATTTGGACTCTATCACACTGTATTTTGCATCAGGACTTGATCATGATTTGGAAGCCAAAAGCAGGAGTGGGTCCAAAACACAGAAGGCATGCAAATATTTCCTTAACGTGTCAACTCTGTTTTGGACCCACTCCTGTTTTTGCCATACCAATACTGAATTATTACTGAACAAATACTGACCGTGTGAAGGCGGATGATCAAAAGACAGGATCCATTTTTTCTGGATTGTTCTTCTGACGGTTCAGAAGTATAGAAAAATAAAGACTTACATCAACACAAACTTACTCCTGACACCCTACCAACTCTGTCATGACTTCACTACTTGTATCAGTAGGTAACAGAACAGGTTCTCTAGGAACCTACAGTTGCAAGAAAAAGTATGTGAACCATTTGGAATTATATGGATTTCTGCACAAATTGGTCATAAAATGTGATCTGATCTTTATCTAAGTCACAACAATAGACAATCACAGTTTGCTTAAACTAATAACACACAAATAATTAAATGTTACAATGTTTTTATTGAACACATCATGTAAACATTCACAGTGCAGATGGAAAAAGTATGTGAACCCCTAGACTAATGACATTTCCAAGAGCTAATTAGAGCGAGGTGTCAGCCAACTGGCGTCCAATCAATGAGATGAGATTGGAGGTGTTGGTTACAGCTGCCCTGGCCTATAAAAAACACACACCAGTTCTGGGTTTGCTTTTCACAAGAAGCATTGCCTGATGTGAATGATGCCTCGCACAAAAGAGCTCTCAGAAGACCTACAATGAAGAATTGTTGACTTGCAAAAATCTGGAAAGGGTTATAAAAGTATCTCCAAAAGCCTTGCTGTTCATCAGTCCACGGGAAGACAAATTGTCTATAAATGGAGAAAGTTCAGCACTGCTGCTACTCTCCCTAGGAGTGGCCGTCCTGTAAAGATGACTGCAAGAGCACAGCGTAGACTGCTCAATGAGGTGAAGAAGAATCCTAGAGTGTCAGCTAAAGACTTACAAAAGTCTCTGGCATATCCTAACATCCCTGTTAACGAATCTACGATACGTAAAACACTAAACAAGAATGGATTTCATGGGAGGATATTACAGAGGGAGCCACTGTTGTCCAAAAAAAAACATTGCTGCACATTTACAGTTTGCACAAGAGCACCTGGAGGTTCCACAGCAGTACTGGAAACATATTCTGTGGACAGATGAAACCAAACTATGTGTGGAGAAAAAGAGGCACAACACACCAACATCAAAACCTCATCCCAACTGAAGTATGGCGGTGGGGGCATCATGGTTTGGGGCTACTTTGCTGCGTCAGGCCCTGGATGGCTTGCTATCATCGAAGGAAAAATGACCTCAAGAAAGCGATTCACACCAGACATCCCAAGAATATTGCTGAACTGAAACAGTTCAGTAAAGAGGAATGGTCAAGAATTACTCCTGACCGTTGTGCACGTCTGATCTGCAACTACAGGAAATGTTTGGTTGAAGTTATTGCTGCCAAAGGAGGTTCAACCAGTTATTAATCCAAGGGTTCACATACTTTTTCCACCTGCACTGTGAATGTTTACATGGTGTGTTCAATAAAAACATGGTAACATTTAATTATTTGTGTGTTATTAGTTTAAGCAGACTGTGATTGTCTATTGTGACTTAGATGACGATCAGATCACATGTTATGACCAATTTGTGCAGAAATCCATATAATTCCAAAGGGTTAACATACTTTTTCTTTCAACTGTATATTGTGGGGATTCGCTCTGGTAGACAGGACAAGCGGACACAGTATAGAGGCAAAGACGCGTTTGTAACTCAGAAACTTCAGTGTTTTATTCACACTTATGGCATCAAAACAGTATGACAGTCCATTTGCAGTTTTGGTGTTCGTTCACACCTAAACAGTTCATACAGTAAAACAGTCACCTCTTATCCTGGGTGTTAGTTCACACCCGATCGGCATTGCTCAGGACAGAGCAGACCTCCCAAACTCAGGCCTCCAGCCTAGCACACGGCTCAGATCTCAATCCAGGGATTGCCAGAGCTCCTCTGTCAGAGAGAGAGGTAATTACCACCAGCTGATACTGCTGGCTGTTTTTCTTTTTAATAGGCCAGACAAGACCCGGCCTGGAACGTGAGGAGTAGTCACCCCCCCAGCACTTTGAGTACTCCCAGTAAGAGCCATCCCGGATTAGCTATTACAGCTATACTAAATAGCAAGGTGTCAAACAACAACTGTTGCTGACACATGAAACCTGGCTCTTAATCCATAGAGGCCAGGAACCTTGGTGGCAAATACCTTCCGTCAATGACAACTCACAAATTGTTGCTCCTACCTGAAACAGCTCTGCTTGCTAAAAGCTCTGCGTAGCACATGCTATGTCAGGCTTTAGCAGAATAAGTGATAGTAACATTTAATTCTTTGTGTGTTATTAGTTTAAAGGGTTTCTACCACCAGATTTGGTCCTATTTAGCTGACTGACACTAGCAATGTGCTAGTGTCAGCAGTCCATAACAGTGTTCTTACTTATCATCTGTCTGCTGCCGTTCACCTTAAAAATGTACTTTTATAGATATGCTAATGAGCCTATAGGTGCTATGTGGGCGTCATTAGTACCTAGAGGGCTCCGTCCACTAACCATTTCAGCCGCCCATCGCGTCCCTCCAGCCCGCCCCGCTCCTGTTGATTGACGTGAAACTTCTCAGTATCTCGTACCAATGCGCCGTGCGCTTCTGTATTCGGCGCAGGCGCAGTGAGTGAATGCCGCGCTCCTGGTGCTGGCTTCCTCACTGTAACGTAGTTGGCGCAGGCGCAGTGAGGAAGCTGGCGCCGGGAGTATACAGAAGCGCACGGCGCAGGCGAGGGAGTTGGTACGAGATGCTGAGAAGTTTCACGTCAATCAACAGGAGCAGGGCGGGCTGGAGGGACGCGATGGGCGGCTGAAATGGTTAGTGGATGGAGCCCTCTAGGTGCTAATGACGCCCACATAGCACCTAGAGGCTCATTAGAATATCTATAAAAGTACGTTTTTAAGGTGAACGGCAGCAGTCAGATGATAAGTAAGAAAACTGTTATAGACTGCTGACACTAGCACATCGGTAGTGTCAGTCAGCTAAATAGGACCAAATCTGGTGGTAGAAACCCTTTAAGCAGACTGTGATTGTCTATTGTTGTGACTTAGATAGGGCTGCAATCTAAGTCACAACAAGGAGAAAGGAGATCTGTGGATGAGAAATATAGCATAAGATGCTATATAGTGTCATTTATAGATCCCCCATAGCATGGTCATCCACAGGTCTCCCTCCCCATAACAGTGCCATCCACAGATCCCCCATAACAGTGCCATCCACAGATCCCCCCATAACAGTGCCATACACAGATCCTCCATAACAGTGCCACCCACATATTGTTTTAATATGGCCTTTGAACATAATTTTTCAAGTAAAATCATATAAACCCCTTTTTTTGTCATTTTGGTGTTTTTTCCTGATTAATTGATTAATCGATGAAATTATCGATTAAATTAGCTGCAGCCCTAGACTTAGATGAAGATCAGATCACATTTTATGACCAAATGGGATTCACATACTTTTTCTTGCAACTGTATATGGAAACATCAGACGGTGTAAAATGAGACCACTCTTTCACACTATAGTAGAATCTTGGGCCACTGCACAGTTAAGTACATTATACATGATGCAAAATTTGATCTGCATGGCTGAATTCACACTTTATATTTGGTCAGTTAATTACAGCAATTACTGTATGTGGAGCCAAAATCATGAAGCCATTTCTACTTGCAGATACTATATCATGAAAAGATCTGCACCTGTTCTTTGTTTTGGACCCGTAACTGAACAAATAAGTAAAGTGTGAACTGAGCCTAATAGTGACGCACGTTGATGCGCTCATCCATATACTGTATGTGACCTGCCTGTCATACTGACGCACAGTAACTGTTTCATTACCAGAAAGAACTAGCCATGTTTCTGCGATGCACATTGATGTACAGTCGTGGCCAAAAGTTTTGAGAATTACATAAATATCGGAAATTGGAAAAGTTGCTGCTCAAGTTTTTATAATAGCAATTTGCATATACTCCAGAATGTTATGAAGAGTGATCAGATGAATTGCATAGTCCTTCTTTGCCATGAAAATTAACTTAATCCCCAAACCTTTTTCACTGCATTTCATTGCTGTCATTAAAGGACCTGCTGAGATCATTTCAGTAATCGTCTTGTTAACTCAGGTGAGAATGTTGACAAGCACAAGGCGGGAGATCATTATGTCAGGCTGATTGGGTTAAAATGGCAGACTTGACCTGTTAAAAGGAGGGTGATGCTTGAAATCATTGTTCTTCCATTGTTAACCATGGTGACCTGCAAAGAAACGCGTGCAGCCATCATTGCGTTGCATAAAAATGGCTTCACAGGCAAGGATATTGTGGCTACTAAGATTGCACCTCAATCAACAATTTATAGGATCATCAAGAACTTCAAGGAAAGAGGTTAAATTCTTGTTAAGAAGGCTTCAGGGCATCCAAGTAAGTCCAGCAAGCGCCAGGATCGTCTCCTAAAGAGGATTCAGCTGCGGGATCGGAGTGCCACCAGTGCAGAGCTTGCTCAGGAATGGCAGCAGGCAGGTGTGAGCGCATCTGCACGCACAGTGTGGCTAAGACTTTTGGAAGATGGCCTGGTGTCAAGAAGGGCATCAAAGAAGCCACTTCTCTCCCCCAAAAAAATCAGGGACAGATTAATCTTCGGCAGAAAATATTGTGAATGGACTGCTGAGGACTGGGGCAAAGTCATATTCTCCGATGAAGCCTCTTTCCGATTGTTTGGGGCATCAGGAAAAAGGCTTGTCCGGAGAAGAAAAGGTGAGCGCTACCATCAGTCCTGTGTCATGCCAACTGTAAAGTATCCTGAGACCATTCATGTGTGGGGTTGCTTCTTATCCAAGGGAGTGGGCTCACTCACAATTTGCCCAAAAAGCCATGAATAAAGAATGGTACCAAAACACCCTCCAACAGCAACTTCTTCCAACAATCCAACAACAGTTTGGTGAAGAACAATGCATTTTCCAGCACGATGGAGCACCGTGCCATAAGGCAAAAGTGATAACTAAGTGGCTCGGGGACCAAAACGTTGACATTTTGGGTCCATGGCCTGGAAACTCCCCAGATCTTAATCCCATTGAGAACTTGTGGTCAATCCTCAAGAGGCGGGTGAACAAACAAAAACCCACTAATTCTGACAAAGTCCAAGAAGTGATTATGAAAGAATGGGTTGCTATCAGTCAGGAATTGGCCCAGAAGTTGATTTAGAGCATGCCCAGTCGAATTGCATAGGTCCTGAAAAAGAAGGGCCAACACTGCAAATACTGACTCTTTGCATAAATGTCATGTAATTGTCGATAAAAGCCTTTGAAACGTATGAAGTGCGTGTAATTATATTTCACTACATCACAGAAACAACTGAAACAAAGATCTAAAAGCAGTTTAGCAGCAAACTTTGTGAAAACTAATATTTGTGTCATTCTCAAAACTTTTGGCCACGACTGTACACCGAAATACACTCTCCCTGCAGGCTGGGCTATAGCTGATTTAGCACTCTTTGTGACATATTAATTTGGAACGAAGTGAAGTTTTTTGAAAAGTTCGACAAAGTGCCCAAATCACATTTTTGCTCATCTCTAATGAATATGCTTGTGTATACTTAACGAGGGCCTGTCACCTCTACTGACATGTCTGTTTTAGTAAAGACTACTTGCATTTCCCATCCAATAGCAATTCTGGAGCATCTTGTTTCAGAACTTTGCATTGTGCCATTCCTCTGGTATTCCTCTTGAATAGTTTCCATTGTTAAAGGCCTGTATCCCTACACAGACTGGCATTGTCAGCCATGATTAGACAGTGTTAAAGTGTGTAAGGACACATAACTGGTAACATCCAGTTCTCAATTTATTCATTCATTTCTCTGAGTAATTATGGACGAACAAAGCAAAGAGTGTTTATGAAAAAAGATATATGAGACTACAGAAAGTAATTTTAAGGCTGCTTATAAGAATTTACCTATTTACCTTTGCTGGATTCTCACCAGAAATCTGCCACCGTGATCTCAAGTTCATCTTTGGCAATCTTTGTTGGTTGTTCAAGTGCTGTGATGGCTAACCTCCGGTACTCCAGCTGTGGTAAAACTAGGACTCCCAAGATGTACACTTGCTTGGTTGTTCTCAGAACTCCATAGAAATGAATGGAGCATGCTGGGAGTCGTAGTTTCACCTCAGTTGGAGTGCCAGAGGTCTCCTAATATTAACTTGGTACTTTAATAACTGGAGGTATTGTAGGAATATTACTTGCAGAAGTTTCCACTGAGCACCATTGTACATCAGAGTGCCAACCATTTCTCTCATCGAAAAAATCATCTTTTAACCATACACATGTGGACAAAATAGTCAGACTAACTGATGATGACAAGTTTGAAGGTACCTGTGGTGATAATTACAGGATGCACCTTAGTTTGACATGTCCCTATGATCAAATTGTTTTCTAGCTTTTCTTGGGGTAAAAAGCTTTTTGTCAGGCCAGTTTCATTAGTTTTTTTTCTTCTAATTATTCTGTTGAACTACAATTCAAAAGCAATGTCTGATTTTCGGTAGCTGATTTTCAGGTATTTTTATTTATTTATTATTAGTTAATTTTTTTTTATTTCTGGGTTTCTCTTTCTTTAATGGAAGGGTACCAACAGTTTTGTCCACGTGTGTATTTTTATTTCTTGGACATAAAAGCAGTTTTTTGAACTCCACCAAATTATTTCAGATAAAATCATGCTTTACATGTAAATGCTTTTCCATTCTGTGATTTCGGTTTCATGCAGTGAATTTAAATTCAGATCTGATGTCTATATAGACTACTGAAGTATGCTGAATATATATTCATGTTCATGGAACCATATTAAAATCTCATGATTTGTGACCTGCAATTTTATATTTTTGGATGTCAGGCAAACTGTTGACAAAGAGAGGCCAATGTTCAAATACAATATACAGGTATGCCATGTTATTTAACCAATTCTGTGGTGGTATTAAAAAGATTATCCCAAAAAATAAGGGGTGACATGTCACTAGGATATTTTTTATCAACTGCTAGGACCCTGAAAATCCTCAAAATAATAGTCCGTAAAATAACAAAAAGTGAAGGTGGCATTCAAATAGATGCAAATTAGAGAATAGCATAATTTAATCCAATGATGCAATGTTTTGGCTTAAACCAGCCTTTTGAAGAGAAAAGAACAGCTGCTTGAACATTGCTGTTCCGTTCAAGGTTTTTCCAAATTTCCCTCGTAATGTGTAAGAAACTATAGTACAGTCCCATTCACCTGTGCAGGATGTAAGCTGAAGAGACCAAACTTCCTTTATTATTGTGATCAACGAGGGTCCTATTGGTTGAACGGTGGCAAGTGTGATTTTATTTACATATAGTTTTCTTGTCATAGTTGTCTCTTACTTGTAAAACTGCCATAAAAGTCATGCATTTTTACAATCTTTTTATTGTGTCGTTTTTTTTCTCACAAATTTTTGAAATGCATTTAGAAAAAAGTCGTACTGTGCATTGAAAAAATGCTATGAAGAAAAATGCCACAAAAATGCATTAGTAGCACATTTTTTTATTTCCTATAGATTTACAGCTGCAATTTGCAATTGTTTTGCTGAAAAATGCTCAAAATGCTGTTGAAAAATAAAGTATAGGGAATCATTGCCTATACACTGTACAGTTTTCTGGCAAACAAAAGTGTCGAATGTGTTACTATTTGTGTAACGATTGTAGGTAGAACAGACAAGGACAGTGAGCCCTAAGGCTAGTACCCAGTGCGCTTTCCCTACCTACTTGCAGTACAAACCCTAGATAGCTAGCCTGCAACTGGTCGACGGTTCCTACTCTAAATAAGTGCAGAGACGGACTAACAAACAAAGACAGACAAACACAATACAAAGTACTATGTTAATGGGTCAAAACCAGTCAGGCTTTACAGTACCAAATAAAAGATCAGAACCAGACGGACCACGCAGTACCAAACGAGATACAGAGAGTGGCCAGAAGACATGCTGGGGTCAGAAGCATGAGTAATCCAAGTAAGCACAGGAGCAAAAACCAGGAACACAGCTAGTGAGTCAAAGACTATCACAGGCAGGAAGGGATTAGAGGAATAAAGCGTTGAATCCCTGGATCAGAACCTGATAGGTCCTTGACTCAGTGTGTCCATTAGTCAGAAACACTAGCACACAGTAATAGAGCAGCTGATCAATCAGCCAACTGCTAATCCCTCCCAGCACATGGCCGCTGTGGGGAGAAAGAGCATTGGATACTGTTGCTAAGGATGTGGTTGTGTCCCATGGCCCAGCAGCGCATCTCTCCCGACGCAACAGTGCCGAGGTTGAAGATTGCGCCACTGGAGAAGGGACAGGTAAGGTTGTTAGAATTTGCCATTTCATAGCACTTAAAAAAAAAGTGATTTGGACTCAACAGATACGATTATAATTTACACCAGAAACATAATTATAGCATAGTTGTGAGTATTTTTTTGGAAAGTGCGGCTGTACAAGTGTGATTTTTCGTCCACGCAGGGCCTTTATAAAACTACATCAAAACCTAAAATAAACATAAGGTAAGTTCATTTGAAAAACACCATGATTCGTGGTATACAAAATGATGTGTACCTAACAACGTGAGAAAGATGAACAGATCTATATTTGGCGTCTGTAAGGTGGTCTTGATCAAGAGTTCGGTGACACGATAGCACAAAGGGCTGAATACATGTAAAGGTGGTAAGGAACAGATAGCATATATATTGTAAGCTATATTAAATTGCTAGATTATATCTTCTATGAGCAACAACGCATGCCTAGAGGATAACTGTCCTAAATGTAATACAGAATAAATGAAAATACATGTATCATATATCAAGCAACAATAATGATCTTGTGGATGATGTTGGTATGCCTAATTTGTCAAGGGCATAAATAAATGCAGGTATAAAACCCCTACAGGCTATAGGGTGAAAAAAGATCATAAAATAATACTAAAGTACCTGATGCTGCAGTAAGTCAATTTTCCTTGGAAGGATGCGTTGTTAGAAAGGTGCCTCAGCACTGTGAAGAGATGCGCCATGTGGAGCGGGCAGTGCTCCCTTTAATAGGACGTGCTGACCGAGGAGTGGGTGTTGCGCGTTGCGTGGTAAGAGCCAGGGTTGAAGCGCTCTTCTACGGGGAATATTTTGCAGACACCAGGGTTACTGGGGGAGGAAGGGGCGAACGATGCAGCACTCGATATTGGGAAAATAGACACGGCATGCAGCGGCATAGCAATGAATAAATCTATATCAAAATATGTATCAGGATCGCCACAATTAATGATTACTCACTGGTTATTATTCAACCTATCTAAGAATGCATATAAGAATCACATGATTGAGTGGTTTATGGATGATTACATACTGAAATTTATGAATGCTCTGGGATTAGATATTATAAAGGCTACTATCTGGATGTTGCAGGAGATACTAGGGTCCCACCACTCATATCTGTAAAAAAAGAGGGGGGAAATGGTGAGTTACTAAAAAAATTCAGGCGATGAACAAAGATTCAGGCGATATCGAAAGGATCTTATGTTCTATAAATCCGGCTTAATTGTACAAATTGTCATTTCTCATCAATTTTATTACAATTGGTCCATAATGTGAATAGTCTCCAGAAGGCTTCCCTGGGCTTGAGTTGTTGATTCTGTCACCTCCTCTTCTGCTTGGTGTCACTTGTTCAATTACTTAGTATTTCAATTGGGATAGGTTGTGACCTGCTGCGTCAAAGTGTGCCGATACTGGTAGTAGGAGGTTTTTCCGCCTAATATTGGATTTATGCTGGCACACTCGGTCACGGATTTTCTGTGTTGTCTCACCCACATATATCTTGCCACAAGAAATATATTGCGAATACAGAATCACAAATAAAAAAAGCCTTGGATAGGGAAGATGATTGGGGATAGTAGAAATGGGAACCTTTTATGACATTGGAGCACTGCATGCAATGGATACAGGGGAATGTGCCCCTTTTCTGTGTGCAGAGAAAGGTTTGCCTGGGGATGATTGTAGCCCACCCAATGTGTGCTTTCACTAGTAGGTCCCGCAGATTTTTGGAGCGATGTTTGCAGGCGAGTATCGGATTCTTTAACTCTGCTACCTCGGGAGAAGCTTTTTAGAATCTTATTTATACTCGGATGAAAAGTGTGTTCAAAAGGAATTCGTGTGGTTGTCTGTTTGGGTTGGGGGTACGAGATGTGTCAGATTTATGAAGAAGGTGTTGTGGATAACCTCTTTCTATGAACCGTTGTCTCATTTCGGATAGCCTTGTCTGTCGTATGGAATTTTTACGATCCACCGTACCCACTCAAATTGGGAATGTGGAAGAGACTTTTTGGTGTTGTACGGGTGTAAGCTGTAAAAATGTAAAAGATTGTTACGGTCTGTGGATTTTTTTGTACAGGTCTGTTATTAGTGTGCCTGATTGGTTTTTGGTCACCATGATGTCTAGGAAACTGATTGTATTCGGGTCGTGGTGAATAGTGAACTGGAGTTCGGGGTAGACAGAGTTAAGGGATGTGTGAAATTCCAGCATGGAGTCTATTGAGCCCTCCCATATGCAAAAAATGTCATCAATATATCGCTTCCACATGATAACCTGTGTTTTTAAAAGGTTGTCCGGATAAATAAAAGTATCTTCGAAGTCAGCCATGAAGCAATTTGCATATGGCGGCACTGCATTAGACCCCATTGCTGTCCCATGCTGTTGGAGGAAGAAGTCATCTTGGAATAGGAAGAAGTTGTTTTTGAGAATCAATTCAAGTAATTCCATGAAGAAACTAACAGCCCTTGGTTCCATGTCAGTAGATAGGAGATTTGTATGTACTCCAGTCAGGCCCTTTTGGTGTTGGATAGAAGTGTACAGGCTCACCACGTCCCAGATGACCAATATAGAGTTGGGAGCAAGAGGGGGTAGATTGCTTATTATTTGTAAGAAAGAGGAGGTATCCAGCAGAAAGGATCTTGTGTCCTTAATAATAGGGGCCAGGACCTTTTCTAGAAGTATCACTAATGGAGAGAGGATGGAATTGGTTGAGGCCACTATTGAGCTCCCCGAAGTGTTATAGAGATTTTTTTTATCTTTGGCAGAATGTAAAAAACAGGTATTGTGGTTGGATAGGAAGGTGGCAGTAGAGTCGTCAATGATCTTTCCAATAAAGACTCACGACTTTGCATTCATATTGTGGGAGTTTCTCTGCACGTTTGGGGTGGGAACCTGACTCCCAGCACAAGAAAGAGCAGTTCCACGAAGTTATTTTCTATATAATTATAGCACAAATATACACCAGTTCATAGATATCCTAGGCTTGATACTCTGGTGCATGGACTTTAAGAAAATGGCACCGATTTTTCAAAGAGGCCTGTGCCTCCTTCAGCACCATTTTTAGCAAAACTGGGTTATGAAACTCCAGGCTTAATAAATTCCCCTGTAAGTTTGAAACCAGCCTTAAAGGGGTTGACGAATTTCAAAATTTTCCCTCAAATTTACAATCATCATTCAATAATAAAAATAAGTATATTCACCCATTTCTTCCGACTACTTTCAGCTCTCCACTCTGATCCTTCCCACTGTTGCAGTAATTATGTCATCTTCATTGCCTTAGTGGTAAATAGCATGATACTGCAAAGACCAGTGACTGGCTGCAGTGGTCGTAAGGATTATATATGCATGTCATTGTAGCAATCAAATAAACAAAGCCCACTGGTGAGTGCTGGGGGTGAAATAGGTGAGTATACATTGTATTATTATTTTCTGACATTTTCTATAGTAGTTAGGGAAACATGTTTTAATAAGATAATTTAGACTCCAAAAACCTCTCAACCACCGGACTGCACCAATCACTTGCTCTTTCTCTCAGTAAATATGTGGCTTCAAAGGGACTGATGCTCATGGAGTGCTCTCTATATTGCATTCTCTCTATTTCCTGGAAACTCTAGAGATTTTGGGGTTACGGGTTCTGAAACCACACTGGCTGGCACCAGAAATCATTCCATGGTCACTCTGAATACTTTCCTACTAGTAGGACAGAACAACCATGGAGCCTATTGACCACATCTGTATTCTTTTATGTTGTTTATATAATTTTTATGACCATCCATTATTAGAATGCCAAATTTCAGATTCTAGCTGCTGTCATTTTTAGTGCATATACAGATTCTTAATTATGATATATAGAACTTGAAATAGTTGAAGATGAGAAGGCAAAATCACTGGCCATTAATAACATCATCTGTAAAGGGAATTATAGCGACTTTCTGACTCTGTATCTGTATGTAGTGTGACCGTCATATACTGTAATCCTTCCATGTCACTGTACTCACACAAGATAATGTATAGCAATTACTTTCAGCTGTACATCCCATCTGCTTTTATCTTTTGGCACTTGTAGTGAGATTTCGGGGAGAAACAAATATTTTATCTAATCTACTGCCAAATGTGCTGTTTCCAAAAAAGAACAGACCCCACCTGCTCATAATCTTCTGGATTTCTTAGCTCATTTACTTCAACACTTATGATGTATATGCAAAATAATTGCATGGTCCATGAAATTCTGCAATTAGCAAGGACAATAAAGTAAATTTAGCAAGGAAACAAGTGTGATGTGTTGCAAGTGAGATCAGTAGCTTCTTTTTGGATGTAGCTACAAATGTGTTTTCTAGAATACACAGATTTAGTGATTTTCATGAACCATCAATACGGATTTTAGTCACTTTCTCATTCATCTGTCTGGCTTGTCTTGTAGGAAGTGATACTGTCATGCTTTATACAACTTTTGCGGCATGCAGTATATTACTGTTTGATGGATTGATGCATATGTGATCTGTGGAAGACCAAGCTCCTTCTTTGCAATTTATAAAATACATTTCCTAAAAAATACCAACTTCCAACCAAGAAGCACATTTGCAAAATGCTAGCCTTTTTTCACGTAACAAAGTATTCGTGTTAGTCAATTGTTGTACATAGCAAAATGGTTTTCTTCAACCTTTTACCTTTTTGTAGTTACATTGTTACCTACAGTTACTGAGGGTAAGCTAGCTGTTTCAGTCTGGAAAATTACATTTCCCAGAAGTGTCCTGCTTTTGTCCCGGCTCCCTGCTCTCTTCATTTTGATGGGGGAGATGATTACATACTAAATGTCTAGCTAAAATCATGCATATATAACAGGGCCAGACATACCATATGTGCTACCTGTGTAGCAGCACAGCGTTCCAGTAGGTATAGGAAATGGTGGATTACAATATGGTTGTTTGGCTTAGCCCCTCTGGACTTGATGGTGCTGAGGGGCCCATAGCCACCCAAAGCACACTTTAATAATCATGGGCAAACATTCGGGATTTGGGCCCTAGATGTTTTGCCCAGTTTCCTGTGTTTAAATACCATGGCGGGGTATGGGACCCCATGGTTCCTGTCCCCTCTGTTCTCTCTAATAGGAAACAAGCTTCTAAACCTGAAGCCTATGAGGCCATAGAGTGGCTCAGATGAGCGCAACGACTGCTTGAATAATGCATATTTATATTGGAGCCTAGAGAAATAGTTGTCAGGAGACAAGTATCTCATGTGTATGGCCAGTGTAGATCCTGATTTATGATACTCTGGGAGCATAAACAGATATATATATATATATAACAACGACGTTTCAGCTCTAGTGCTTGAGCCGAAACGTCGCGTCCACATGGGTGGATAAAATCTCCCTTTTTTTACTTAATGAGAGTGCTGCTGATTTTTTATTTGTTGATTTGGACCATAGTCTCAGTCCTTTAGGCTTGCACCTCTGCTATCTTTTGTGTTACTTACAGTGGGATGCGAAAGTTTGGGCAACCTTGTTAATCGTCATGATTTTCCTGTATAGATCGTTGGTTGTTATGATAAAAAATGTCAGTTAAATATATCATATAGGAGACACACACAGTGATATTTGAGAAGTGAAATGAAGTTTATTGGATTTACAGAAAGTGTGCTATAATTGTTTAAACAAAATTAGGTAGGTGCATAAATTTGGGCACTGTTATCATTTTATTGATTCCAAAACCTTTAGAACTAATTATTGGAACTCAAATTGGCTTGGTAAGCTCAGTGACCCCTGATCTACACAGGTGAATCCAATTATGAGAAAGTATTTAAGGGGGTCAATTGTAAGTTTCCCTCCTCTTTTAATTTTCTCTGAAGAGTAGCAACATGGGGGTCTCAAAACAACTCTCAAATGACCTGAAGACAAAGATTGTTCGCCATAATGGTTTAGGGGAAGGATACAGAAAGCTGTCTCAGAGATTTCCGCCGTCTGTTTCCACAGTTAGGAACACATTGAGGAAATGGAAGACCACAGGCTCAGTTCAAGTTAAGGGTCGAAGTGGCAGACCAAGAAAAATCTCGGATAGACAGAAGCGATGAATGGTGAGAACAGTCAGAGTCAACCCACAGACCAGCACCAAAGACCTACAACAGCATCTTGCTGCAGATGGAGTCACTGTGCATCGTTCAACCATTCTGCGCACTTTACACAAGGAGATGCTATATGCGAGAGTGATGCAGAGGAAGCCTTTTCTCCGCACACAGCACAAAAAGTTCCGCTTGAGGTGGGCTAAAGCACATTAGGACAAGCCAGCTTCATTTTGGAGTAAGGTGCTGTGGACTGATGAAACTAAAATTTAGTTATTTGGCCATAACAAGGGGCGTTATGCATGGAGGAAAAAGAACACAGTGCACAATTTTGTTTAAACAATTATAGCACACTTTCTGTAAATCCAATAAACTTCATTTCACTTCTCAAATATCACTGTGTGTGTCTCCTATATGATATAATTAACTGACATTTTTTATCATAACAACCAACGATTTATACAGGAAAATAATGACGATTAACAAGGTGGCCCAAACTTTCGCATCCCACTGTATATCAAAATAAATCCAAGGCACTCCTCTGTAGCTGGTAAAAAAAACAAGTGCATTTTTTCACACATGTCACAGCGACATTTCAGTCCCCTCACGGAACCTTTCTCAAGGTTTGGGGACTGAAACGTCGCTGTGACATGTGTGAATAAATACACTTGTATTTTTCACCATCTACAGAGGAGTGCCGTGAATTTCTTTTGCTATTCATACACCCAGTATCAAGGGTTAAACTCGGGCACCCGGATTGCACGTACAAGGAGTGCTGCCCCACTTTTGAATTATATATATTTATATATATACCCTGCCTACACACAGTGATTGACTGCATTTCATATTTTAGTATATGTATATAAAAGGCTATCAATCATCCTGTGTGGGCAGCCAGGACTTCTGGGACCGAAATGTTGGCCACATCTGCAGTTGACATAATTGGATAGAATAAAATACTATAATTATTGGCAATTTATATCCGCGTGCCGTGATCCTTTTCTTTACTGTCTCTCCTAGGAGTTCTGTCAGGATTTACTATGCTTTGTTCTTAGAAATCCTGCTCCAAATCATATAAACTTATACATGACAGAGCTCAGCTTCTCTCTCATATGTTGTTCTCAGGCAGCAGAAATCATCTGACAGGTCGACTTTAAATGTTCACTGTTGTTTTAGCAAACTTTGTATGAATCAATTGTGCTAACCATAAGGTGACTAAAAGATACATTGCAAAATTATATTTTTAGAGAAAAATGCATTCTTCCTCCTTTCTCCATAGACCTTTATGGGCAGTATGTGTGTCTCTTTGTCTCTTTAAAGGGAACGTGTCACCTATAATGTTTTTAAAACCAGATAGTGACACATATCCTATTTTTCTAATCAGTTTTTATTTTATGATGTATCTGTTTTCTGAACATGTTGATTGGGGCTGCCATCTTGCCTGAGCTTTTTCTGTCAAAGTCCCTTTCACTTTTTCCTTTTTTTGAAGAAACTTCTGAAGAAACTGGCACAACTGGACAGGGACATTTTCTTTTTAACTACATGCAAGAAGGAATACTTAAAGGGATTCTGTCACCAAGTTTTGGGCTATAGAGCTGCGGACATGCATGGCTAGATCGCCGCTAGCATGTCCGCAATATATCTGTCCTATAGGGCTGTGTGCTTTTAATAAAAAAAAAAAAGGATTTTATAGATATGTAAATGAGTCTTGTATGTGTCCAAGGGGCTGTACTAACCTTCCTGGTGCCCAGTCATGCCCGCCTGTCAAGCAGCCCAGCAGCCCAGCACCGCCTATGTCCTCCGAATCTCCTCCTTTCATCAACTAAAGATTGCCGTAAACTCGCGATGCACGAGCTCGCGCATGCGCAGTTTTTTCCCTGAGGCTGATGCCAGCACAGGGAAGGAACACTATACCGGCACTGCGCATGCGCGAGCTCGCGCATCGCGAGATTACGGCAATCTATAGTTGATGAAAGGAGGAGATTCGGAGGACATAGGCGGTGCTGGGCTCCTACACATGCGGGCGTGGATGGGCACGGCTGGGCTCCAGGAAGGTTAGTACAGCCCTTTGGACACATACAAGACTAATTTACATATCTATAAAATCCTTTTTTAAAGAAATTAAAAGCACACAGCCCTATAGGACAGATATATTGCGGACATGCTAGCGGCGATCTAGCCGTGCATGTCCACAGCTCTATAGCCCAAAACTTGGTGACAGAATCCCTTTAATTACCCAAGGGACTGTTCTTAAAGAATCCTATACTGCATACCTACAACACTCCTTATGCACAATGCTTATGCAGGACTTCTGATAGGCTTAGGAACCACCTTATTCATGTCTTCTACAGCTCCAAGAAAAACATTCAAATGGATATACAAAAGCTAAAGAGAAAACGTACAGAGAATTTAGTGCTGAAAATTCAACAATATTAAACAACATTGCAACTATATATAACAGAGAAGAAAAAGAAACTCCACAAACTTCGACTTATTCATGTGTTCCACACAATTAAAGAGACAAAGGTCCATTTCCTGTGACTAAGCATTTTTGTACACCAGAACACAATGAAGACACATGAAAGTAGTCATATGAAAAGACAATTTGAAATCTCAAAGAGCCAGAAGAATTTAAGAATACAAATTTATAATATTGATTGACATGTTGAATACTGGACTAAATTTGTTCCAGGGATTTATTGCACACTACAAGATCTAAACAGTTCGCTATAGACATAGTGGGAGCAACAGGACTCTAGGATAACCTCAGTTAAGAGGCCATAACACTTTCACACTGCTTATCTATAAGATAATTAAGGACTCAAAGTTTTGATATTCTCTTGTTTTTCAAATGTCCATTTATTACCATGTCTCTGCTCTTTTTGTATATGTATATATTGCTGTTTCTTCAGACACTTGTAGTACGCCTGATAAAGAGACAAGTTGTCTCAAAAGCTTGCTACGCATGTAACATCATTGATTCTATTTTTGTTAGCCATTAAAAGGTACCAGGCCTGTTACTCTTAATAAAAGCACTAAACAACAGAAAATTTAAAATAAAAAAACTCACCAAAAATTATTTAAAAGTATGTTAAACATAAAAACTTGATTTAAACAATAGGTCCTTTTCTGATGACACATCCCCTTTAATGTAGATCTTTTTTGACCCTTCACTCTCACTACAGTTCACTCCTCCTCTCCATAGACTTCTATGCACTGTATGCAATTGGATCCTTCAGTGAGCTAAGAGCTATCTTTTCTCTCAAGACATATTTAGCATAGAATTCGTTTAAGAAGGGTGGGTGGGGAGAAAGTGATATATATACATAATCAAAAGAAAAGAAAAAACGCATTCAAGGCTGCACCTCTTATTATAAAAATATGAAATTTATTAGAAAACACAAAAACTCAAGAAATAAAAACATTGTATACAATTGAAACAATGTGTGTGAACTGAATATGTGTCCAACACACAACCCTACAAACACCAGTGTACAAACCTTTCCTGCGTCTGGAGGAAAGAAGGTTTGTACACAAACATAGAAGAGGATTCTTTACGGTAAGAGCAGTGAGACTATGGAGCTCTCTGCCTGAGGAGGTGGTGATGGTGAGTACAATAAAGGAATTCAAGAGGGGCCTGGACGTATTTCTGGAGCTTAATAATATTACAGGCTATAGCTACTAGAGAGGGGTTGTTGATCCAGGGAGTTATTCTGATTGCCTGATTGGAGTCGGGAAGGAATTTTTTATTCCCCTAAAGTGGAGAAAATTGGCTTCTGCCTCACAGGGTTTTTTTTTTGCCTTCCTCTGGATCAACTTGCAGGATAACAGGCCGAACTGGATGGACAAATGTCTTTTTTCGGCCTTATGTACTATGTTACTATGTTACTATATGGAAAGGCGCAAGGGTCCGTCATTGACGGAAGGTATGTGTCACCGAGATTCCTGGCCTCGGTGAGGTAAGAGCCGGTAATTTTAAGTGTCAGCGGCAGTTAGTGCTGACTGACACTATTTGTTATTTAGTATGGCTGTAGAGCCGTTCCGGGCCAGCTCTTACTGGGAGCAGCCAAAGGGCAGAGTGGGTGGCTTCTCCCCACATTCCAGGCAGGGTTTTGGTTTGGGATATAAAAAACCAGCAAGCAGTCTCAGCTGTGTGGATTATTCTCCACTTCACAGTGAATCTGTGGAGACGCTGTGGTTTTGGGATCTGCATGAGATGTGCCATGCCATGAATATACACCAATACTGCGAACTGTTATTTAGTTTTGCCTTTTGTGTGAATAAACACTGAACTATTTAAGTTAAAGACTTTGTAATTGCCTCTATACTGCGTACACTAAGCTGCCTACCAGAGCAAATCCCCACATTTGGTGTCGAATGCGGGCAAATGCAGTGAGGCTGGTCTGAAGGCCGAAAAGTTTTTTCCCCCGGGCACAGGTGTATGTCTTTTATCAAGCAGGCAAGGTTACGACCCGTATCCCCTGACAAAATGGAGGCGGTCGTGAAAGCCCTCATGGAGGCAAACAAGCAGCAGCAGGAAACCAACCAGCTGCTATTACAGCATATGATGGCATTACAAGCGGCAGGAGCATCCCAGAACGTCCACGATGCCTGGAAAGATGTTTGTGCGGCGATCCCTAAGATGACCCAATAAGACGCCGCCGAGACGTATCTGGCGGTATTTGAAATGGTGGCCGTGCGGGAGAAGTTACCCCGAGACCAATGGGCTGAGATCATCGCTCCGTTCCGGGCGTCTGGACCCCAGCAGGTGTTTTTTGACCTACCAGCTGACCAAGCGTCCAACTACCTGCCAGTAAAAGGTGAGAATCTGGCAAGACTGGGGGTAAATGTATTGGTCCGGGCCCAGCGAGTGCGTCAGTGGGAATTTAACCCGGCTGAAACCGCCAGACCGCAGTATTATGATCTACTACACCAGCTGCAAAAATGGCTGCAGCCTCACAAACTGAGTTCTACTACTATGCTGGACCGCCTGTTGGCGGATGTGTTCTGGAGGGCTTTGCCGTCTCCTGGTAATGCCCTAGAGATAGTTGACCTGGAGTGCTACGAGGCCACCAGAAATCTGCCGGGGGGGTTCTTTTGGGAGGGGGCCAGTCAAACTCCGGAAATCTCCACCCCAGGCCCGGTGGCTGGTGCCAGCCAAATCCACCCGGGATGTACCCCCTGTAGACCCAGCCCCGGTGGTCTGCTGGCGGTGTCACGTGCTTGGACACATAAGGGCCGACTGTCCCCATCGGGGTGAACCCATGGACACTAACTTTGGCTACCGCCCCTCAATGCATGCCAGGAGGCTGTGTGCATCCGGTAACCCTAAGACAATAGTCACCTGTGCCAAGTGCAAGTGGGAGATACCCTGGCAGTGGCACTGCTGGACTCAGGGAGCCTGGTGTCTCTGGTAAGAGCTGCCCTGGTGTGGCCTGCCGAGTATACTGGCAGAAAATTAGGCGTGTGCATCCATGGAGACTTAAAGGACTATCCCACCACCCTGGTGTCACTACCTACGGTGGCCGGCACGTGGGCTCATGAGGTGGCCGTCGCCACAAAGTTGCACTATGAACTAATAATTGGGAGAGACTTCCCCAGTTTCCCAGCACTATCGCCGGATACGAACGTTTCCGATACCCGGGAAATAGATGTGACCCTAGCAGAGTGGGCCGGCTCAGGGGGGAGACCAGACCCCTGGGAACCTGAGTCCGAAGGGCCAGCGGTAGGGGTGACCGCCACTTCGGTGGAAGAGGGGGAGACAACCCCACTAAGTGTGATGGTGGGAGACGTGGAGGACTTGCCGTCAATCCGGAGTTGGCAGACCTCAATGTCTCCGGAGATAACTTTGGTACAGCATAGCACCAGGACCCGACTCTATCTTGAGCCTGGGAAAATGTGGTAGTAGTTGAGGGTGAGCCTCAACAACCGTGGGCAGAGTCTATGTTCCCCCATTTTGTGGTTCAAAAGGAGATGCTGTACCGGGTAAATCAACTTCGGGGTGAGCATATTGAACAGCTGGTGGTGCCCAAGGTGTATCGCAAGCTCGTGTTGGAGTTAGCCCACCAACATGTTCTTGGGGAACACCTGGGCCAGCAGAAAACGCAGGACCTGGTTATACAGAGGTTCTACTGGCCCAGTGTGTTCAGAGAGGTGGAAGAGTATTGCAAGTCTTGCCCAACTTTCCAGATA
Organism: Bufo gargarizans; assembly: GCF_014858855.1. NCBI lineage: Eukaryota > Metazoa > Chordata > Amphibia > Anura > Bufonidae > Bufo > Bufo gargarizans. The sequence goes on along the minus strand of NC_058081.1, from coordinate 257,685,348 downwards.
ACCAGCCCCCAGCCACATTTCCATAGTCCCCTGGTCCCTCTCCCCACAAAACATACAAGTACCGCCAATGTAATGCAAGACTACATGAGTGTAACATCATATATAAGACATCAAAAATCGCAGATACTAATCATAGTATACAAATCAGTGGGCATGGTGTGTAGGGACAATACTCCCCACGCGTATCAAACTGACTTTCTCAGGGGCCTATAGACTGGAGTGAATTGTCACGGTATATATACATACACAATTAGTTGTAAATGAGCATCACTTGTATAAAGAATGAATGTACTGAAGGCAAGGGGCAGAGCCCATGCCAAATCATAATGGCGCTGCAAAGTGTATCCCGGTGCCTCCGATAATCAACCAGGCATGCGCTAAATGGCGAATGACCGGAAGTGGGTAAGCGATGCGTTCCAAAAAACAGAAACGCATTGCGCCAGTGGATATAAATGGATGCCGGATACAAGCTATGCAAGTCATCATGCATGCCAGACATGAATAATGGAAACAGCAAACAAAACAAAATAATATTTTATATGAAATAAGGAAAAAATATAATAAGTACAAGTCTGGCAGCTCCAGCCAAAACATAAAAAGTATATATGAATAAATCATGAAAAGAATCCCATGATATAGGGAAATGATAAAATAGAATCAAAAACGTAATTTAAATAGCCCCACAATATATATGCGCATATATATATATATATATATATATATTTTTTTTTTTTTGTAATAGTGTGAGAAAATGACATAACATAATTCATAACTAAAATATCAAAACAGAAAGACACCTGTGATGATAAAAGTGACGTAAATAAATTAGAATGTAAAATAAAAATGATTATAAGAATAATTAATGACTGTATTGTTCGACCCATAAGACGCACTCCTTCCCCCCAAAGTGGGGGAAAAATGCGTCTTATGGGGCGAATACTAATGAAGCGCATCCATTCTGGAAGCGATTCATTAGTACCGGAGGACCGGGAAGCGGTGAAGGCTCTGTACTCACCACTTCCTGGTCCTCGGCTATCGGCTGTGCAGGGCTGCACACAGCGTGAGGACGCTCTGCGACCTCATACTGTACTCTGCGATAAACAGCCGACAGCAGGATGAAGAGGATTGCGATGGTGCACTTGCACTTTAGTATTATGTATAATGGGGATTAAGTCACCAGTTGTGTCTCCTGATGTGGATGTCACCTTTTCCTGCACTTGGTTTCATGTACGGTATAAATTGTTATTTATAAATTGTGTCAATAAATTGTATTTACATTTCATGCGGTCTGGTAATTTTTATTGGCATATATAAAGGCACAAGGTATAGCAGCAATCTACCTGAATGCATTAAGGAGAAATTGAGCGTCAAGCCTCAATTGTCTTTTTTCTTGAATTCTATTTTCACATTTTTTGGGGACTTGTTCATTTTAATTAAACCAGCATATAGGTGATCAACACCAATACACAGGCCAGTACACAAAAGTATCTGTGAGGGATAACGAATTTAGGCCTAAATCAGTTTCCCTTTTTTTTTTATATTCACAAACACGTTTCCAATCATTGTGTTTTTTATTGGGGGCTGTTTATATTCAACTTAGAACCATATATATATATGTGATTACTACACCAATAGACAGGGAAGCACAAAAAAGTATTTGAGAGTGATAACGAATTTAGACCCAATTCCATTTGCTTGTTTCACATGTTTGTAATCAATTTTATTTTTGGGTTGTTGATTACATTCAAATTAGTAGCATATATACATGTTTACTACACCAAGACACATCTGAGAGGCCCAAAAATGCCCAAGCTATGGAAAGGTTTAAAACAAAAGCCAGAATGTGTGCAGTAGCAGCACCATCTATCCGGCCAGAAGTAGTGGTAGTAGTAGTAGTAGTAGGCCGCAGTTGTCCCTTCTGGCTTAGGAAAGGCGCAACATTATAGTTGAGGAGAAAGAGGATGAGATAGTGGATTGCATGACTCTCCTCCTCTCAGTAAAAGCGGTATGACATGGAGGTAACTTCATAGTCAGACAACATGCCGTGGAGCCAGGGGTCACAGCGTTCCTCCTGCTCCTCCTCCTTGCACACCTAAAAGTCCTCCCAGTCTTCAATGCCCTTCTTAGAGGGGTTCCTTCCATTTTCCTAAGAAGTGGCAAGAAAGCCCCACCACACCCTATGGCAGATAGTCAAGAGAGTCTCACTGTTGACAACTTGTGTGAGAGCCCTCACCATTTGGGATGCCCTGAGGAGGAGGTTGGGGAGGAGGCTGATAACCCCATGCATACCTGTTGATGGTGGTGGTAATAGTGGCACCTGTATCCATGGCATGGACGGTGGGGGCAGCAACAGTGGCAGTTGGGGAAAATGCAGAGCAGGGGAGGGGAGCCCAGGAGCCCATCATGATATCTCACAATCTGATAAAAGTGGCAGGAAGGGTGAGGACTACGATGACGATTGTGTGCTGGACAGGACCTGGGAGCTGGATTGGGATGCTAAAGAGGAGGCAACATCAGTGGAGAAGGGTGGTGGAGGCAACAATAAAGAGTAGAGGCAACATACCTCCCAAAGAACTGCCAGGGCCACATCTGCTTCGGCATCTGGTGATGATTCTGATGGTGTGGGTGGGTTAGGCCCAAAAGGTACCAGAGCTAAGCCCAGTTTGGCTGCCTCTAGCTCTGTGAGAACAACTCCCCTGTGGCGATTTTTCTCCTCAAGGTGGGCACATAAAACCACAGCAGTGTGCAAGATCTGCAGGATTAAAATAAGCCGTGGCTGTTCAAACACAATTATAGGTACCATAGGTAAACTGGTCAGCATTTCAAATCTCTATCCAATTTCTGCTGGTCCTCTTTGTGGCAGCTAACCCACATCCCCAAGCAATACACAATCTTTATCATCATCATCACCTTCTTCTTCTCTTGCAAAGACTCCTCCTTTTCTTCAGCCCCATCATGAGACATCTATAATGGAAAGTTTTGCCATGAATAAACTTTTCGCCATCAGCAATTAGCTTGTCTACAAGCTGAAACCCCACCTGACCACATTGCTGGTGGTGCAGTTCGCTGTATTACCATTGTAGTAGAGTCTTGTACTCTCACATGGCAGATAATGCGGGCCATTCATTGCAATTCTCGCTGTGCATGAATGAATGAATGAATAACTTATATAGCGCTACAATTGCGAACTAAAGCGCCTCAGTTGCATCAAGCTGCACTCCACAGTGAACGCCTGGAGTTGCTGTTTCTGTCAGGGACAGTACATGCCTTTCACAGCCCACTAAGTCAATGTTTTTTTCTGTTAGTAGAGAGGCAGCACCCCAGCACCATTGCCAGGTCCTTTTGACCACTTTCCACCATATCATGGGTCTGGCTCCCACAGTAGGCACTTACCTACCTCCTCCTCCTCCACCTCCTCCTCCATGGATACAATCCTGTCCCCAACAGCGACAGGGCACTGCATCATTCACACTACCCATCCTTCCTATCATATGTGTCAAGTGTTGCCACTCCATGTTGGAGTTGTTCAGCCTGGGAAAGGGCAGTCACACCGGCGAGCAGTTGCTCAAGTACATCAAGTAGCAAACATCCCACTGGCTGTCATCTTGCCAACTCCAACTGGGCAAAGTGGTCAGCAACAATGGGCGCAACCTTGTGGCTGCCCTGAACCTGGGCAAAAAAACACATGCTCCCTGCATGGCACATGTCATCAACCTAGTAGTGCAGCACATTCTAAATAAGTGCACTGGTTTGCGCAAGATGCTGGCAAAGTCCAAGCACTTCAGCCACTTTTACATGGTGAGGAACGGTCTTCTGGACCTGCAGTGATAGAACAGCCTGCCACTACTCCTCTTAATCCGCTACGTGTCAACTCGCTCAAATTCGACATTGCATAAGGTTGAGCACCTCTACGAGAGGTGGAAAGCCGTGAATGATTTGTCATGCACCAGACAGCCTCAGCAGCAGGGAGTATGTGTTGCTTCAAGATCAAACAGTGGCAACTAATCTGAGACACCTGTCAGGTGTTGAAACCATTTGAAGAGGCCACAGTTGTCAGTAGGGACAACTGTGGCATGAACAGCATCATCCCTCTCATATTTATTAGTGTTGATCGGAAATATTGTAATTGTAAATTTTTATCGCGAATATCGGCACTTCGAGAATTCGTAAAGATGTAGACTATAGTGCTATATATTCGTAATCGCGAATATTCTAGATTTTTTTTCATCAGTAACCTCCCTTCTTACTTGTTGGACAATGAGAAGGCTGCAATATCTTTGTCAGAGCTTAGCAACATCCCTAGCAACCAATAGGAAAGTTGCCAACCCCGTACTATATAAGAACCTCCCCAGCAGCCATTTTCTGCAGTTCAGAGAGAGAGAGAGAGAGAGAGAGAGAGAGAGAGAGCAGTGACATTCCTTATCCAATTACATTAGATAGTTAGCTTATATATATATATATATATATATTACAGATGGTTAGTGGGAGATAGTCAGTGTAGGTTAGATAGTGATATAGTGTAGCTGATAGGTTCCAGTGCAGGGTATTAGGTAGTATGATAGGAATTACTGTTTCTCCGCTGTTCCTACATACATGCTACAGACATAGGGCCAGATTTATCATTACACTTACATCCTACTCCACTTTTACATATGTCCAAAGTCACTTTTGGCTAATTCAGATTTATTAATGGTCCTTTAATACTGTGATAAATGTGGTTTGACGGTAGCAGTTTATCCTTCAGTAAGCAGCTTTACGAAAAAGTCACATGTTCTATTGAAAAGTTGCATAAGATAAGCATGGTCTCACCGGAGTGAACTTGCACAATTTTTTGCGACTTTTTAAATTGTCGCAATAGTAAATCTGTCTAGAGATTAATTTACATAAGAAAACACGCCCACTTTCAGAAAACTGGTGAGCATAGCGCAGAGCCAATAAAAGTCGCCAATTTTTGCTCAGTTTTAGCGATTGAGCAAAAATTTGTGACTTTTTCACTCCATTATTTTGACTTGAGCTAATGATAAATCTGGCCCATAGTGCACCAATTAGTAATATCTACTCAAACTTGATAAAATGTGAAGTTGCATGTATTGCACAAAAAATATGTACATCATTAGTGCCGATTTGCGCAATCACGAAAATAATGACTAGAGATCACGAATTCTAGAATTTGCTAATTTATTGCAAATATTATGCGAAACAATTAGCGAATTATCATGAAAACGAATATTGCCTATGCCGTTCATCACTAATGTTTATCTTAGAACTCCTTGGGCATGCTGGCTAGAATGGCCACTTGTATTCTGGCTTGCTTACGCCCTGACAGGTGTATTGTTCACATCAAGCAGTCTGATGATTACTGGATAGCCATGCTTTTAGACCCTTGCTACCAAGGCAAAATGGGGGAATGTTTTACTCTGGCAGAAAGGGAGGGCAAATTATGTTACTACCAGGAAACACTATGTACAAAGCTTGCCACAGCTTACGTTGAACAGACGCCTGCCTCCAACGTGTCGATAAGGGAGGCTGCCCTCCATCCCCCTCAGAGTTACTCTCCTTCCGCTCCCACTAGCAGCAGATGCCACAGCAGCAGTAGCAGCAGTGGCAGCCATTTCAGTCTCCTCAACACAATGGAACAGTTTTCCATGTGCTACGCCTGGCTAAGGCCAGTAAGCAAGCTGACAGCTCCTGCCTCAACGTCCAGGTTCAGGCCTGCCTAAACTATAGCCAGTCTCTGTCGCATCCCTAGTATTCTGACCCCATAGCTTTCTGGGAAGGCAGATGGGAACAGAGGCCCGAACTGGCACAGCATGCTATCTATCTTCAAATTGGCCATTTTTACCCTTTTTTCTGTTACGCCATTCGCCGTATTGGAATTTTTTTCCTATTTAAATAGTATTCGCGTTTTTAGTTGCGTTGATACCCATGATGTTTATATTTAATGTTATTTAGGTATTTATTTTTTAATTATACGGAAAGGGGGGTTATTTAAACTTTATTTTTATATATTTTTTAACATATTTTTTAATTTTTTTGGGTGATGATTTTGTGGCTCATATATGAGCCTATAAATTATGTTTTTTAATCTTTCATTTTTGTCTATCAGGGATTTTTTAAATGCCATTTAAAGTAAATTTTGCCATCTGGTAGGCAAAATAAGAATTGCAGCATGAACACTTTCAGCCTCATTAGCGGCATCTAAAGCATTTAATTACCGCGATCGGCATTATTGCCAGTCATGGTAATTAGCCGCAGGTCTCTGCTGTTTGAAACAGCAGAGATCTGCCGGCCATGGCGCCTGCTGCACATACGAGCGGGTGCCATGTTTACACATCGCTCCAGTAGCAAACGAGTTAAAATGGTTCAAATCAAATTTTTTGGGGGGAGTGTTTTCTTTAAGGCGAAGCATAGATCTGAGTGATCACTGTATCAGCAGCAACATTTTCTCACAGTCCAGGCAAAGCTGGAGCCTGCAATGCATCATGCCACAGCCATGTACTCACTTATTCCACTCAGTTGAAATTTTTAAATTCTTTGGGGACGGGCGGTTAACTTGGTTGAAAATTTTTAATTTTTTTGCTCCCTCCGTTACATTTTTTTTAAAGACGCTCTGGCGCTGCATAGTTTTGGTAGATTACTGCATCACTACTGCCATTTTCTGATTATGCTTGAGGATCAGTTCCATGTACTCACTTTCCACATGGTTGAAATTTAAAAGTGTTCTTGTGGAAGTTTAAATTTGTTTAATGCGCAGCATAAATATACGTGATTACTGTATTAGTACAGACATTTTCTCACAGTCCAGGGAGGCTGAAGGCGATCAATAGACCTCTCCTTGCTGCTGGTGCGCCACCTTGCCACTCTGCTTTCTGTCCTACCTACCATTATGATCTGTTCGGCTGATGTTACGGCCTGCATTATGCCACTAATGCCACTTGCCAACCATCATGTTCTGTATAGCTGCTGCTGCGGCCTGCACCATGCCACTTGCCAACCATCACGTTCCCTTAAAGAGGACCTTTTACCTCTCCTGACATTCCTGTTTTAATAGCTTAATGCATTCACCAAGTAATAACAATTCTGGAACATCTATTCTTATGGCGCTATGTTGTCCCATTCCTCTATTATGTCTACTAGAAGTTATGAATGAATTGCTAGCAGTCTGCAGTGAGGGTACAGAGGGGAGGTAACCAGTTGGGGGGGGGGTGTACCTGCACAGTTTGAAAATGACAGCACTGATTGGATAGAGCCAGTCGGTGCAGGTACACGCCCCCAACTGGTTACCCCCCTCTGTACACTTACTGAAGCATAATAGCAATTCAGTTATAACTTCTAGTAGAAATAATAAAGGAATGGTACAACATAGAGCAGTGAAAGGTCCTATTTAAGTTACTTTTTTTATTTCATAACTTTGTCTGTGTTTGAACATCATCTGCAATTTTTGGAAGCTTTGGAATATGAAATAGCATGAGACGTGGTGGTGCGGTGTCTTTTTAACTACATTGTATGTTAACGCCGTCAAACGTGCATTTACCCATATCAATGTATGTCAGTGTCACTCAGACATCATTTACTATTGCTGTCATTGCGTGCCAGAGCTTGGGGAGGGGGAAAAAAAAAATTATAAAAAATATATGAAAAGAGATTTATTCCCCAAAATTATGAGTCCTAGGATATGATAGATTACACAAAGTTTCTTATATTCATCTGTGCTATTTATTTATGCAAAGTGTGTTGAAACAACAATGACCATTTAAGACCATGCAATCCCCTGACTACTGTGACCATAAGGACAAATGCCCCCAAATAAACACCAGAAGTGCCCAGACATTAAAATGCAGGCATATTATTGACAGAACATTTTATATTGTGATGTGTATCAGGTCCTGGTTAAGGGCATCAGCTGAGAAAAATGATGTTTTAATATTTGTAAATTAGCCTTTAGGAGCAATGGGAGTGTTGCCGTTACATCTAGAGGCTCCGCTCTCTCTGCAACTGCCATGCACTCTGCACTTTGTTTAATAGGGTCAGGTGTGATGGCGTTTTCACTGCCTGGCCCTGTAAAGTGCAGAGTACACGGCAGTTGCGGAGAGAGCAGAGCCTCTAGATCAGCGGTTCTCAACCTAGGGGTCGCGACCCCTTTGGAGGTCGATCGGCCCTTTCCGGGGGGTCGCCTGAGGCTTCCTATTAGGGCTGCACGATTGTAGCGTTACATTACCCTACTTCGTGAGATTTCCCTACCTCCTGACTTCCCGTCGCACTGCTAATGACGTGAGGAGGCGTTCCTGAGTTTTGACGATCTGCGCATGCGCAAACCGACAGTGTATGGAAAATCTCAGCGGAGTTCAGCTTTACACCGGGACACTGCGCATGCGCAGGAGAGCCTTAGTAGGGAAATATTACGGCCCAGTGCGCAAGCGCGGCTAACTCCGGCCGGCGCATGCACAGTGTCCCGGTGTGAAGCTGAACTCCGCTGAGATTTTCCATAAACTGTCGGTTTGCGCATGCGCAGATCGTCAAAACTCAGGAACGCCTCCTCACGTCATTAGCAGTGCGACAGGAAGTCAGGAGGTAGGGAAATCTCACGAGTTAGGGTAGTATAACGCTACAAATAGGAGAGAGATTGTTTCACACAGGAGTAACATACTTTACACGCAAAGACAGTTATGTGCGCAGTTTAGGACACATGAGGGGACACATAGGGCCATGAGGGGGACCAGCATAAGATGCTATATGTCTTATGCTGGCCCCCCTCATGGCCCTATGTGTCATAGCACACATCCCCTATAACAGCGTACTCCACAGATCCACCCCATAACAGTGCCATCCACAGATCCCCATAACACTGTCCTCCACAGATCCCCCATAACACTGTCCTCCACAGATCCCCCATAACAGCGTCCTCCACAGATCCCCCATAAAAGCGTCCTCCACAGATCCCCCATAACAGCGTCCTCCACAGATCCCCCATATAACAGCGTCCTCCACAGAGCCCCCACAACACAGCGCCCTCCACAGATCCCCCACAACACAGTGCCCTCCACAGATTCCCCACAACACAGCGCCCTCCACAGATCCCCCACAACACAGTGCCCTCCACAGATCCCCCACAACACAGCGCCATCCACAGATCCCCCACAACACAGCGCCCTCCACAGATCCCCCACAACACAGCGCCATCCACAGATCCCCCACAACACAGCGCCAATTACAGAACTACCTAACACCTTGTAATAGACTGGCATACATCCTGCATATCAGATATTTACATTACAATTCATAACAGTAGCAAAACTAGTTATGACGTAGCAAGGAAAAAAATGTAATGGTTGGGGGTCACCACAACATGAGGAACTGTATTAAGGGGTCACGGCTTTAGAAAGGTTGAGAACCACTGCTCTAGATGTAACGGCAAAACCCCCGTTTTCTGGCCGCCGACAGGAAGAAGGAGTGGGCATTTCTAGAAGGTAGACTATGACGTGGGGAGGGGGCGGAACCATTTGCTGGGGCTGTGGGAGGTTATTTGAGGATCAGGAGGCGTTCTTGGGCACTGCAGGGGGGCGTCACTGGGCACCGGAGAAGGAAAAAAACGCCCCTCTGGGCACCTTGGAGCTTTTATATCAAAAGGACAAAACAAAATAAAGTAAAAAGAAGACTGCTGGAAATAAGGTACTTTAGTGAACATAGCGATGGTGACAGCCTAAAATGGTAAAAGCAGGTGACAGATTCCCTTTAACTTTTATTTTTATTGTTTTCTTTTGTTACAAGGGTAAAGTATACAAACAGTATACTTTTTTTTTCTTGCATAGTTTACATATATGAGTAGTAAACATATACTATACTGATGCATAGTCTTTGTAAAACAATGTGAGAGAGTTATAATAAAGTAACATAAGTCAAATAATAATAATAGTTGGTCAATTTGAAGGACCCTTTTGCATCACCGGGTACACATTGAAGGATATCTATATATCAATAAAATATCAAGCTAGGAAAGCTAATAAAGTTTGGTTCGTTTAGAGATCCACTGTGTTGTACTTGCATGATAGCTTCATGATAGGAAGAAGCGATCATGGACTAATACCAGCAACAATTGTTTATCTCCTGAATTACTCTAGACAAAGATGGAATGCTCAAAGATCTCCAGTTGCAAATTATTTGTTCTCTTGCTACAGTGATAGTATGGAATATTATAATTTTGTGAAATACCGAAAATTGGTTCGGGTTTATGTTCAATAAAGCTAGAGGAGCTTTGAGTATGACAGGGAAGCCGCATACAAAGGAGATTAACCTTCCTATTTTTCTCCAAAATCTCAAGAGCTTCGAGCATCCCCACCAGATATGCTTGAAGGTTCCCTTTTCCCGACATCTCCAGCATGTATCAGAGGTATCACTAAATAAAGAAACCTTAGATGGAACCAAAAACCACTGATCAATTTCCTTGATACCTCGACATGGTTTGAACATCTGGATATTTTCGGAATTATTTCAAATGATTCTTGCCAGCTGTTGTCTGGTACAGTGATATTAAGCATGGTTTCCCATTTGGCTTTGTATTTTGCTAGAGGGTCAGGGCCAGATTGTATAAGAATCTGGTAACAATGTGATATTCCCTTCTTGGTATTTGGCGCTAGGGAGTGAGTAAGCCACTTTTCCAATGGGTAGTTGGATGATCCGGTGGACCATGTTATTTTAGCTAGTGCATGTCTGATCTGTAGGTATGAGAAAACCTCTGATTAGGGTAAGGTAAATTTATTTTGTAAGTTTTCAAAGCTAGTACATCTATTATTCATAACTAGATCAGAAATGTTTTTGATTCTCTTAGCTTTCCATATGGTTAGGTTAATGTTCGGCATATGAGCTTCAAATAGGTCTATTTCCTCATTTGATGTGATCACGGGGAATAAATTGTGTAAGACCATTATTTTCCACCATGAGTCCACGATCGCTCCTATGGTTGGATAAGAAAAGGTTAGTGGTGTATGAAATAATGAGGATGCTTTAAGTAATGATATTAAGTAATGATATTCTGGCCTTGCCCAACAGGAATGTTTCTATATTAACCCAATGCTTATGGGTATTTCTGAGCCAGGGGTTTTAGTTGATCTAGTATGACGGCATGATAATAGTAGCTTATAGAGGGGCAACCCGTTCTGCCCATTTTTACTTCTTTATATAGAATCTCTGCTCCGTGTTTTGTTATTCCATATGAATTTCATTAAGGCAGATTGGATCTTTTTTTTAAAAGTGATCGGCAGATAAATCGGGATGTTACTAAATAAATAAAGTACTTTTGGGATGATCAACATTTTGATAGCTGCTATTTTACCAAACCATGAAACCCCTCCAGTTCTTAATTCTGCCAGTTCCTTTTTAATTTCTGAAATAAGATGGGAGTAATTGAAATCAAAAAGTTTATGTACTGGATAGCAAAGTTTTATTCCCAGATATGAAATGACTGTGGTTTCCAATTTAAAGGGGTAAACAGTTTTCAGTTGTGATTGAATATTAAGTGGAAGGCCCATATTGAGAATGGATAATTTGGATTGGTTCATTTTATAATATGACACATTGCTAAAATTGTTGAGAACCTTATTTATCGCTGGGAGAGAATCTACTGGATCTTTGCATATGAGTAAAATATAATCCGCAAAAAGTCCAATTTAGTGGGAAGTTTGACCAATTTGGATACCATGAATTTGGGGGTCTTTCCTTATTATTTCGGCTAGTGGTTCGATAACAAGGGCAAATATCATTGGAGAAAGGGGACAGTCCTGTCGAGTGCCGTTTGTGATCTCAAAGCGTTGGGAAAGGAAACTTGATGAGAGTACAGATGCTGATGGGGTAGAATATAGCAACAATATTGTTGATAAGAAGGGACCATCAAACCCAAAAGTACATAATGTCTTTTGCGAATAGCCCCAGTGAACTCTGTCAAACGCCTTCTCTGCATCAAGAGATAAAAGCAGAGAAGGTGTTTTGGTTCGCTCCACATGATGGATCAAGTTTATGAATCTTCTGGTGCCATCGGTGGTTTGTCTGTGTTTAATGAAACCCACCTGGTCTTCTTTTATTAGTCTAGGGAGAATGTCGATTAATCTGTTAGCCAGAATTTTTTAGAACATTTTTAGGTCTCCATTCAAGAGGGATATTGGTCGAAAATTATCTGCTTTGTCTAGGGTTTTTCCCAGTTTGGGTAAAGTGACAATAAGGGCATGAAGCATTTCTCGTGGAATGCTACCAGTGTTAATTACAGTTTGAAATACCAATTGCAGGTGAGAGGATAATAGGCGACTCATTTTTTTATCGAATTCATACAATTTCTGCTGATTGTATGAGGGCAGCTCTTTGTCCTCTGTAGTGAGTGATGGCAATTTCAAAGGTTTCAGAAAGTTTGCGATGGAGTCAGCATTCGGTTGTGGAGTATGTGTGTCATGTTTAAGATTGTAGAGATCAGAGTAGTATTCTGCAAATGTATTAGTTATTCCTTTGGGGTTAAGAATTTTATTGCCTTTTTTATCAAGTAAATATGAAATTTTTGATTTTTCCATTTTGTTTTTTAATTTATTGGCCAAAAGCCTCCCAGCTTTATTTCCCTGAGCATAGAATAATGCTTTATTTCTTCTATAAAAAAAATTCTAAACGGTCATGATATAGTCTATATAGTTGTGTTCATAGTTTCTTAAGTTCTGCTGTTTGCCAGGAAGATGTAAGGGTTTTGTTTTTAGATTCGAGGCTTTTTAATTTGCTCAGTAATTCTTCTATTTTTTTCCCTTTTTGTTTTTTCTTTATGGATGCTAATTGAATGCATTTGCCTCGTATAACTGCCTTATAGGCACACCAGTTTGTCTGGACTGATGTGTCTTCATGGTGGTTAAAGAGAAAGAACTCGGCTGTTTCTTTTTCCAGAGTTATGCAAGAGTCATTATCCGACAACAAGGAGTTATTGATTCTCCATGGAGTTTGGGAAAGGGAGTTGAAGTGCTCTTCTATTGAAATTGATATAGGGGCGTGGTCTGACCAGGTTATGCTCCCTATAGTTGAGTTGGATACTCTTTGTAATAGTTTTTTGTCCACTATAGCCATATCTATTCTCGAATAAACATTATGGGGATAAGAGAAAAAGGTGAAGTCTCTTTCAGACGCGTGTAGAATATTCCACGTGTCATAGACATCCTCTTTATTGAGTAGAAATCAGTATTTTTTTCATCAGTTTTAGTGTGAGACTTGTCTAATGTGGGAATCAATGCTTTATTAAAGTCTCCTATGAGTATTAAAGCTCCCTTCCCTTCTCTCCTGACGTTATTCAAAAGACATCTGTGAAATTTGTTTTTCTTTTTGTTCGGGGCATATAAAGAGACAATACAATGAGGTAGGTTGTTAATGACACAATTCAGCATGATATAGGGCCCATTTTTGTCATAGTTGACTCTGACTGGAGAAAATGCTATGGAATTTTTTATGGCTATTTGTAATGCAAGGCACCAACAAACAGACCAGTGATGAAAGCAAAAAGGTGTTTATTCACCAGAAACATAAACGTCCAGGACACTTGCTGGTAACAAGGAATAATAACAAAAAAACAGGCAAGGAGATTCCAGGAATAGTCCCAACCAGTGCTGAATGATGCTATGCACTTGGCAGTCGAGTCACACCAGATCTTGGGTCCGCTGTAAAGGACAAAGTTCCTGGCAGTCTTCAGTCACTAGGAGTTGTGACCTATACCTGGTTGAGGGAAAATAACAGTGGGCACTGATCACCCTGAGAGACCTCCTTTTAAATGCCTGCTGACCAATCCCAGGGTGCCAAGTGTCCACTACCATAGGTGAACAAATTGCCCTGCACCTGAGTACAAGGTCTAAGGCTATCACAAGTTGATTAACCCATGGCTGGCTCCCTAATCCACTTTGTTCTTGTGAGTCAGTATAATATGCGCCACTGGTCGACGAAGTGCATAAGAAGCGCGTACTCGCGACCGTGTATCCCTTTGCGAACCTGCCCTCGTGCGTACGCATGGACGCATGATTGACTCAGCGCGAGTATGCGAGCGCGTGGACCCAGATGCGGAAACGGAAGTCGCAGGAGACACCGGAGACAACCCTGGCCGCGGCGTCTTGTCACTCACCTGGCCACTCTGTCCCCGGGACTCCGACGGTCCTCCCCCCCGATGTCCACGCGAACGCATCTCCGCACTGGCTCGCAAAGGGGTCAGCGCTGGTGCATCAGAGACACGCATAACCTGTCCCGCAACTCCACGAGGACCCCTCTTGGTTCCCCTGGAGTGCAAAGCAGGTGAGGATCTTACACTATTAGCACCCCTTTTCTTTTGCATATGTTGTGAGTGGTGTAAATATATGGAAACTTTTTATTCTTAAGTCTGTGGGAGTCATTCTGGTGTAAATGAGTCTCTTGAACACATAATATATCACATTTAAGTGTTTTGGCTTCTTTCCATAAGAAGGATCTTTTAATTGGGCTGTTTAACCCTTTAGCGTTTAATGAGGAAATTGTGAGCACCATTTTTAGAAAAAGTGTCGGATGGCTTTAGAATGCTATCTGTGCCTAGCTGGGTGTTAGTGAATCTCATGTACCCTTTAGTGGTGAGGGGAGCAAAGTACTTTAGACCAACATAACTTGCAGGTAACATTACGTGCAAAAAACTTAAGCTAGTAACGAACAAGTAACTAGTAAATACATAATCCTGTCACACCTCTCAGATAAGTCTGTTTATCCGGAGGCAAGATAGGGAGGGTGGTAGAGAGTGTCTCTGAACTTTCTCGTCCAGGGACCCCACCTAGCCTACTATGATTTACTTGGAGGAAGAAAAATTTAGAAATACATTTTTTCTATGTTAAAGGAACAAGGCACCTTATAGGGTGACTTAGCTTGTAGTCCCAATGTATCTGAAGATTGGTGTCTCTTGCGGGTATCTTCATCCGCTGAATGTAGTCTGGCTAAAACATCTCTGGGTGCCGATTGAGTCTCTTTCTTGGATTTTGGGGTTCTGTGGACCCTATCAATGATCATGTCTCTTTGTTCAGATTCTGGGGAAAGAATGGCAAAATAATCTATCAGGAAGTCCCTTAATTGCTCCGTTTGGATTGTTTCTGGGATCCCTCTAAATCTGATATTATTTCTGTGGCTTCTGTCCTCCAGGTCTGCCAGCTTGAGTTTGACTGCTCCCATGTCATCAAAAAGCTTGTTTTGAGCATCAACTAAAGAGTTGTGAGTAGTAGAAAAATCATCCATTTTGGTTTCAAGGTGGGCAGTTCTATCCCCTATTTCTTTTATTTCTTTGTACACATTTTGTATGGCTTTCTGGAAGTCAGTTTGAATGGAGCTGCGTAGCTCCTGGAGCATGGTTCTCATACTGGATTCTGTTATGACTGCCCCTGCAGTAGTTAGCTGCTGTCCCTTGCCATACTTATCAGCCTCTGGATTACATAAGGGGGTCAGCTTGGCTATGTTTAGGAGCCCTTGTGGGCTTGATTTAGGTGAGCCCTGGGACAAATTGTGAGTGGGACTTACTGCACTCATGTTTGGTGCTCTACGCCCCTGTACTCCATCGCTTACTGTACAGGTGGGATCGCTGTAATTTCTTAATATCCTCACTTTGAGATGCTTTTGGTGTAGGCTAGGAGCGGGAGAGAGACTCACACAGCCTTCCTGCACGGCATCCGGCCGCATTTTAATGTATGGGTGCTGGATTAGTGATGTTTACTCTTCTCGGTATAATATACTAAACACAGCCCTGAAGACGTCTTCTGTCTTTCTTAATTATAGAGATTCTTTTTGTCTTAGCATGCACTATTATTAAGGAAAATGACTTTAAGAAACAATCAGATTCCTGAGATTTCTACATTAGCCTCATTAAGTCCCGTGATTAGTAACAGCAGAAATAACATTATAAACACTCCAAGGACATGCAAATTAGGATGCTGGTTGTCAAGATGTAGACTAATAAGAATGCAGACACTCGGTAAATAAAATGTAATCTGCATTTACTGGCAGCTGCCGTTCCTTACTATTGCAGTCATTGACAATTCATAGAAATGCTTTAATCATTTTTTGTTATATGTTAGAGAACAGGTCTTATTAGCCAGGGAAATGTCAATTCAAGGCTGTAGGGGCAGGCACTAATAAGGTTAATGAATAGCTGGCCTCCAAAGCAACAGATGGCCCTACTGGAGCGAGAGTTTTAATGGCATTTATTATGCCTTGGGTCAGCTGCAGTTTATCTTAATTTTAAGTCATTTAAAAATATTCTAAAGGCATATTAAAACATGTTTAATATCTCCCAACAGAGGAATGAAATTTCATGCTGAATTGTTTATAGAATATCAATTTATTTAGTGTGTCCAGGGGTAATGTCGTACAGATTCGCGAGATGTCTTTTTGGCTGTTTTATTCACAGAAGTCTTTGCCTGTGAGACATTTAATTTAAGAATATTGTTTTATGAAAGCTTTTTCCCATTCAGCTATAGGTAGGATCACCTGAAGGTGTAGAACATGATGGCTTCATTTTACAGCTTGGGAATCTTTTCACTCTTCGTCCCGTAAGTTCTTACCAACTTTATGGGTTTCTTGACTGAGCAGCTCATGATCTGTCAACATTAAAACTTGTACTCATGAGAAATAGGGCTGTCCTTTGCCAATTTCTTGAGGCAGACAGCAAGTGAAATGTATTTGTTCTAAAAAAAAAGACATAGGGCTCATGCACACGACAGTATGGCTTTTTCAGTGTTTTGCGGTCCATTTTTTACGGATCCATTGTTCTGTTTTTTGTTTCCGAAGTGTTTCCATTTTTCCGTTCCTTTTTTTCCGCATGCCATATACAGTATACAGTAATTACATAGAAAAAATTGGGCTAGGCATAACATTTTCAATAGATGGTTCAGCAAAAACAGAACGGATACGGAAGACATACGGATGCATTTCCATATGTGTTCCGTTTTTTTTGCGGACCTATTGACTTGAATGGAGCTAAGCACTGTGATTTGCGGACAAGTATAGGACATGTTCTATCTTTTCACGGTACAAAAATGCGGAAATACTGAAACGGAATGCACACTGAGACACTTCAGTTTTTTTTGCTGAACCATTAAAATGAATGGTTCAGTATATGTTCCGTATACTGAGCTAAAAAAATGGCCAGTATACTGAACGCTAAATACTGTCGTGTGCATGAGCCCATAAACAGCATAAACAATAAGCATCAATAAACCAAAGTGTGGATTAGGCTAATAAAGGTGTTTTCCATATGTAATTGACCTCTGCCTGGATAAAAAAAAAAAGTTAATTATAAGCAGTGATGGCTAGTTCGCCGTGTTCGCCCATGAACACATGCGGGCTGTCATCTTAACTCACAAGTCCGGCGAGGCACAGGTAAGCCCTGTGCCTGCGCCGCGAGCCGGTCTAAAACAAATGCAGTCACCGGGAACAGCCCGATGAAGGCCCCTGGCGGCTGTTCTCAGAACTGCCTGCTCCCGGTGACCGCATTTGATTTCAGACCGGCTCGCGGCACAGGCACAGGTAAGGGCTTACCTGTGCCTCGCCGGACTTGTGAGTTGAGATGGCAGCCCGCATGTGTTCGCAGGCGAACACGGCGAACTGGCCATCACTGATGATAAGTACCGAGGGAGACATCTCTGAAATGGACAGTTCATATAGCAGCTTCCTGGATTGAAATCGAATATGCCCACTTTTTTTTCCCCAATATCTGTTTTCAGGCATATATCACAGTAACAGATAATCTGACCAATATCTGTCTAATCAGGCCAATGGTGTGTATACCAAAAGATCTGTGTGTAATAGGCCATCTGACCAATGATTGGTCAGAAAATCTGTCAGATAATCTGTTGGTGTAATACAGCCCTAAATTGTTTCCATTTTCTGACCAAATCAGGGGGATTTACCTGCATTGATGTGTGGGCAGCTTACTGTAACTCGCCACAACTTCCTGAAGAAGAAAACATCTACCTCTGCTGCTTTACTGGCTTACATGCACTAGTTCTATACTATCATGCATGCCAGGGATGCCTTATAATACGTAGATATGGGCAGACACTCTATTGATGGACATATGTATTTATGGACACAGGTTGAACATGTACATAAGGAATTCAGAGGAGAAGCGTCAAAGCTGTCTCCACATAGCACCTGGTCTGATATTGATGGAATGTGTCTGAGCTGATTTTGCTCATTATTACTTGGACATTATGCAAAGATGAATCATGGACTCTGGAGCTTGCACACAATTGGATGAAAGCAGTTACTAATTGTAGATAATGATTCCTAACAAGACCTCTGTACATGAAAGTAAATCAAGTCTGACAGCATTGACTGATGAGGATTGATAGATGAGTTACTAATTGTTCCCTTTCTCTCCTAACTACCCCTCTCCCATTAATGGAAAACCGCATATATGTCTGGATGGTCTGATTTGCAAGTTGGTTGTTTCAGTTTGTTTAAAGGTTTAATGGGGGGTAAATCTGGTTAATGTCTTTTCTACAGTTGTATTTGGAGTTAACGGAGTGGATTTTTGAAGTTCTGCAGTGTACTGTAGGCATCCAATATTGTCTTAGAAAAGACATAGGCATGCCATTGGTCCTTTTAATTGGATCAGTTGGAAACAATGGTGGAAGCTGCATTGGCCAGATATCTGCATTCTGCCTCCTAAACTGGGGCACTGAGTCTGAGACTCACTTTTATGAAGGCAGCCCCTTTAACTGTTGACAGTTACCGGTTCTGCAGTCAAAAATGGCACAAAGTTATTGGAAGTGGGGCACATCTCTGCGCTGATGCTGTAGAATCTGATGCAAATTTAAAGGGGTTACCAGGCTTAAAAACTGCAGCAAGTGTTATGAAACAAAAAACACCACTCAACTCACAAATCCCATGCCAATCTAGTGCTAGCGCTAATGGTTTCCCCGGTCTTTGCTTACAAGTGGCCAGCACATGACTACGGCAGTTGTGGCACCAGGGGTCAAGTGTCATACTACTGGCACACCACTCAGTGATGGGAACCAAGTTTTAATTGACAATGTATGACTAGGCTGACCTGGTAGAGGTTGCCCTGCATTATTTTTATGTAGAAAGTGTGATTTGTCCTCTATTAGAGAGGTATTGCAGTTGTAGCAAATGATCCCCTATCCACAGAAGAGGGGATAAATATTGGATCGGAGGGACCTCCACCAATCACAAGAATGGAAACCCCATACCCAGCAGGTTCTACCAAAATGACCACGGCCATGCACACTGCCACTCCATTCATTTCTACGGAAATTCTGGAAATTGCTAAATGCTGTATTTTTTTTGCCTTCCTCTGGATCAACTTTCAGGATAACAGGCCAAACTGGATGGATAAATGTCTTTTTTCGGCCTTATGTACTATGTTACTATGTATTCGGCTGTTCTGGAAACAGAGAGATGAATTCAGTAGCAGTGCACATGTTTGACCTGCCACTATCTTCATTTTGAGGTGCCTCCTTAGTGCCTCCACACAGTAGTTTTGCCATAATTTGTACCCCCATGTGATAGGATGCTCCCTTAAACCCCCCTCACAGTAGTTTTGTCCCTTTATGCCGCCATATGGTACAATGCTCCTTTTGTGCCCCACACAATAAATTTGCCCCCTGTGTGCCCCCACACAGTAGTTATGCCCCTGCAATACTTACCTAGCCCCCTTCCCTCGATGAATGGAGCACACCCCGCTCTTCCCAGCAGGCATGATGCAGTGACAGGATTGCGTCTGCTGGGCTGAACAGAAGAGCACCGACCCACGCTTCAGCCCAGCAAGCGCTATGCCGTTACAGCATTGCGCTTTCTTGGGGAGCACAGCCGGGGAATAATACTGTTTAATATAGTTCATTTCAGTTTGTGCACCTTACTGCCATCTATTGGCCAAATTAGAATTGCACATACAATTAAATTAAAGTTCTGTGCTAGGAAATTTTAGTGCGTGAAAAATGCGATATATCTTGCTAATGGTATAGTAAATGTTCTCCTTATAGTAGTTACATCATACATCCCCTTTTTGCAAGATCTTTGCCTGGCCTATAAGACTCCCTATGCCAACTTGGCAGTCTTGTGAGCTCCATTGGGGACAGCAAGTGATGATAATGTCTGTAAAGCGCTGTGGAATATGTCATCGCTATATGAGTGAGTAAAATAATAATAATGGAAACTTTATTTCCCTAGAACACTAGACATGAGGAAAATATATAAAATAGATGACAGGTGCTGTATAACAGATACGCTTGTGTCATTTCAAACTTGTCAACTATTTATTTGCTCCCAAAAAAAAAAAGGTCTATGACAGACTTTATAAATGTGTCCTAATTTATTTGCTTACTAGTCGTAGAGAACATTTTACACAAATAAATATGTTAGTATAAAAGGGAACAAAGAGACCGTGGCCAATAAAAGCTTCAAGTAAAGTGGCGCCAATTAATGGAAAGGTTTCGGACGCGGCCCTATAATTTCACTCTTGCTAGGGGTTTAGCATTATGTGCAATCATGTATCAGCCATGGCCTGAGTTTAAAAAATAATGTATACAAAAATCTCTGTCTACAAAGTCCTCTCTAAAGGATGTTTTTCACGAACTTAGCAAGAATCGATGTCTACCATTAGAATCACAAATAACCCTCTCAGTGCCAGAGACTTGAATCACTGTCTTTTTTATAGCTTCATGTCGATAATCACCTCATGATAGGTTATGAATATCAGATCAATGGGGGTCCAACTATTGGCAACCCCAGCTGATCAACTGTTTGTAGGAGCTCCAGCACTGAACCCAGGCAATGGGACTAATGTAGCAGCTCTGTTTGGTTACTGCAGCATTCAAGTGAATGGAAGCAGCACTGTAGTAACCGAGCATGGCCACTATTTCTGTGGTCCAGAGCTCCTGCAAATGACTGACCCATGGGGGAGCCGTGAGTCAGACCCATGCTGGTCTGATATTAATGACCCATCCTAAGGACAGATCATCAATCCTTAGGTCCTGGAGAACCGCTTTAAGTCACGTTTGTTTAGTCACATGACTGAATGAGTCAGACTTTTTTGTTGGTGTAATATTTTATCAACTTTTTTTTTACCCTTTATCCCTAAAAATGTAGGTTTTATGAAAATGACCGTATCACCTTGAAATAATCACCAACGTAAAAATCTGCTGCTTGAAAGGAAGTATAAACATGGATGAATCCGCCGATGGATTGAGTGCAAGATGGTACAACATTGTGCAAGTAATTACAAGAAACAATGACTTTAGTTAAAGCACCATAGGTTCAAGGTAGTTCAGGAACAGTGTGACATGAAATACTCAGCAGCAAGACGATAGTAATTATGAATACTAACAAAGAACTAAAACAACAAATCAAAACTATCAATGCAATTCCAGCAGCTGGCAAAGCATCAGGGGTGCTTGCATAAATAATGAAACAATATCAAAGAGAGGCAGATGATGTCAGAAGACTGTATGACTGCTTCGGAGTCACATCTGTAATGTTCTATTCCCATTCAATCATCATAAAG
The DNA here is from genome assembly GCF_014858855.1 of Bufo gargarizans. Classification (NCBI taxonomy): domain Eukaryota; kingdom Metazoa; phylum Chordata; class Amphibia; order Anura; family Bufonidae; genus Bufo; species Bufo gargarizans. The sequence goes on along the minus strand of NC_058081.1, from coordinate 257,663,816 downwards.
ACCTTGAAAATGTCATCTATAAGACAGTTTCCACTGACCTTGTTTACTACGTTTCCCTTGACTACCATTACTGACAATGTCATTTTTACCTATCACTAATTATGCGTTTTTTTTTATTATTGTTATCATTAGTTGCAACACTTGATATTGGGATGAGCAGAACCAGGTCTTTATTAGAAAACGATTCTACGCACATCTTTAGTTGTAATGATGACTCAAAAATGTTCTCTTTTGGAACCATATGTCCCACGTATAAAATGATGAAGCTTGAAATATGATTTCTTGCTGTGATATTTCCATTACTAACTGATGTTGTTGCCTTGATTTATATAACGTTTAGGGCCTAATTAATAGCTTCAATAACTATACAAATAGATTAAAGGTTTTTCCCACAAAAACATTTGTCACTTTTCCACAAGATAGTTAATAAATGTGTTATCACTGGAACCCCCTAGATCGCTAGATTAGGGGTCCAAAGCCCCCCTGTTCTTACTTATTACAGTAAGTTGCAGTTTGACTGGAGCAATGGCCATGCATGCACTGTACCACTCCAGTCGGTGTGGGAATACCCAGTATGGGTACCTAGGACAGTGATCAGCTATTACTATCGATCACATACAAATGAGTAGAGCGTACATGTGCGACCATAGCTCCATTTAAACTCCTCCTAACTGTAGTCCTATGGAATGGCTAGCAGCTCCCATTCTAGTAATCTTGGATTAGGGGTGGGGTGGGACTTCCAATGATCATACATTCTTGTGGATACATGATAAATGTTTTTCATTGGAAAACCCATTAGGTAAACATATCATTTAAGTGTAACTATAAAATATTTGATAAGTCATAGTGACATATGGGACATTTTGATGGTGCTGAGACCAGTGTTAGAAGCACTCAGAGAACTATGTGTCCTCACTACTGAAGATGCACTGGAGACAAGCTCATAGATGATTTTTAAGCCTGACTTCAGTAATGAGGAGACACAATACTGTCTGAGCACTTCTAAGTGTAACTATAAAATATTTGATAAGTCATAGTGACATATGGGACATTTTGATGGTGCTGAGACCAGTGTTAGAAGCACTCAGAGAACTATGTGTCCTCACTACTGAAGATGCACTGGAGACAAGCTCATAGATGATTTTTAAGCCTGACTTCAGTAATGAGGAGACACAATACTGTCTGAGCACTTCTAACTCTTTGTTTTAGCAATTGTCAGCGATCTCAGCACATAGATCACCGACTTATTAAGATTAAAATAAAAAACTTAAAGGGGCTGGCCACTTTCTGGGTACTGTTGATGAATGTGTTTGTAAGATGACTGTGTCACTTATGAATATAGACTTGGTTGATATTCTGTGACATTTAATATATTTCATAAGGTATGCCTCCTTGTTGGCAAGTCTTTTCTACTGTCCACATGGAGGTCCTGTTCATAAAATGGCTGCCAATAGAGGATCATTTGACCAGGCAAATCACTCAAATGCACTACATCAGCCATCTGCACTTGCACTATTGAAAGATTAGTCCAGGGGCGGTGTGTTTGAATGGAGGAAGTGTTGTTGGAACCAAAGATCTCAAATTTGGACTCATCAGACCAAAGCACAGATTTCCACTGGTCTAATGTCCATTCCTTGTGTTCTTTAGCCCAAACAAGTCTCTTCTGCTTGTTGCCTGTCCTTAGCAGTGGTTTCCTAGCAGATATTCTGCCATGAAGGCCTGATTCACACAGTCTCCTCTTAACAGTTGTTCTAGAGATGTGTCTGCTGCTAGAACTCTGTATGGCATTGACCTGGTCTCTAATCTGAGCTGCTGTTAACCTGCGATTTCTGAGGCTGGTGACTTGGATGAACTTAGTCTTCCTTTCCTGGGGCGGTCCGCATGTGAGCCAGTTTCTTTGTAGCGCTTGATGGTTTTTGTGACTGCACTTGGGGACACTTTCAAATTTTTCCCAATTTTTCGGACTGACTGACCTTCATTTCTTAAAGTAATGATGGCCACTTGTTTTTCTTTACTTAGCCGATTTTTTCTTGTCATAATACAAATTCTAACAGTCTATTCAGTAGGACTATCAGCTGTGTATCCACCTGACTTCTCCACAAGGCAACTGATGGTCCCAACCCCATTTATAAGGCAAGAAATCCCACTTATTAAACCTGACAGGGCACACCTGTGAAGTGAAAACCATTTCAGGTGACTACCTCTTGAAGCTCAACAAGAGAATGCCAAGAGTGTGCTAAGCAGTAATCAAAGCAAAAGGTGGCTACTTTGAAGAACCTAGAATATGACATATTTTCAGTTGTTTCACACTTTTTTGTTATGTATATAATTCCACATGTGTTAATTCATAGTTTTGATGCCTTCAGTGTGAATCTACAATTTTCATAGTCATGAAAATAAAGAAAACTCTTTGAATGAGAAGGTGTGTCCAAACTTTTGGTCTGTACTGTATATTCTAATGGATTGCCTTCCATGTACAATGCTATAATATACGTTCTATGTTAGAAAGTATATTATAGTGCATTTGTATTGTGCAGCAGTTGTGTGCGGTTCTGCTGTGATACTGCAGGTACATAGAGGGACAAGCGTTATTGGAACAAATAATTTCTACTGGTGTGATATACTAGTTGCCCCCCCAAAAAACGGATTAAAGCAGGGTGTTATATACCAATATACTTTCTTTATAGTGCATTTGGGTACTGTATAGTGCATTTGCGCATGCGCGTACGCAAAAATTCTATTGCCGATATTTTGCATGGAAAAAAATTATGAATGGAGATGGCAAATTCGAATAATACATCTGGTATGTCACTGTCCATGTTGTGGGACTATTTGTGCACTTCTATTAATTATTTCTTGGCTGCAAATATGAGCTGAAGATTTTTCAGGTTCGCCTGCCATTAAAATGAATGGGACCTGCCACGAACTTGCGGTTCACGAACATTTGATCGTGTTTGAGCAATCGTGTTCGCGAACCGTCCCGGCAGATGCATAAAGGACTGCCAAATAAAAAAAATTTGGGGTGAGGGCCTGCTGTCGAGTTGACCATCTAAAAATGTTTGTGGGCAAGGGCCTTTTGCCGAGCTGACCATCTAAAACATTATGGGTGGGGGCCTGCTGCGGAGCTGACCATCTAAAAAAAATTCTGGGTGAGGGCCTGCTGCCGAGCTGACCATCTAAAAAACTTTGTGGGCAAGGGCCTGCTGCCGAGCTGATCATCTTAAAAATGTTGTGGTCGAGGGCCTGCTGCGGAACTGACCATATGAAAATTTAGGTGTGAGGGTCTGCTGCTGAGCTGACCCTCTAAAACATTATGGTTGAGGGCCTGCTGGTGACCCTCTTAAACATTATGGGTGAGAGGCTGCTGCTGAGCTGACCCTCTAAAACATTAGGAGCGAGGGCAGCCTAATAAGCATCTTGATATGATGGAGGAGAAGGACGAGAAAAGGGAGATTGAACCATATACCCTTTTTAGTGGTGGAAGGGGTGCATGGTAATACAATGTATTCAATACACCATAAAAGCTACATTTAGAGTGCCTTTATGTTCAGCCGCTTTCCTCTGGTGGAGTAGAGAATTCAGGGGCAATCCAGGCCTTGTTTATTTTTATGAGAGTCACCCGGTCAGCTATTTCAGTTTACTGCTCTGCAGCAGTTCACAAGCACTAAATACACGCTCTGACAAAACGCTGGTGGCGGGGCAGGCCAGCACCTCCAAGGCGTAGAGCGCCAGTTCGTGCCATGTGTCCAGCTTGGACACCCAATAGTTGTAAGGCACATAGGGATCACTGAGGACGCTGACACGGTCTGCTATGTACTCCTTCACCATCTTCCAAAATGTTTCCCTCCTTGTGACACTAGGCCGTGCTTCAGGTTGAGGGTGCTGGCAGGGTCATTAAACTGTCCCAAGCCTTGGAGAGTGTTGCCCTGCCTCTGTTGGAACTGCTTTGTTCCCCTTGTCTTGCCTCCTCGGTTGGCCAAGGAACTACTTACTCTGCAGCCATTGTTGTCAGCTGGAAATTTTTGGAGCAATTTTTCCACAAGGACCTTCTGGTATTGCACCATTTTGCTCATCCTCTCCACCACAGGAATGAGAGATGAGCGTTATCGCCGCTCACCATGTGTGTTGATTCCTCAAAGTTGCATAAAAATGTTGAACTACTAGGTTAAACACTTGGGCTAGCCGAGCTCCAAAGCCGCCACCAAGTTACGGCCATTATCAGACACAACCATTCCTGGTTGTAGGTTGAGTGGTGAGAGCCACAGCTCAGTCTGATCCCTTATCCCCTGCCACAACTCTACGGTGGTGTGCTGCTTGTCACCTAAGCAGATCAGTTTAAGCACGGCCTGTTGCCGCTTTCCCACTGCAGTGCTACTCTGCTTCCGACTGATGGCTGACTGGTGCTGCAAGATGATAATTCAGAGCTGGAAGTGGAGGAGGAGGCAGAGGAGGGGAAGGTGGGTTGCAGCCACTAATGTAGGTGGCGGCTGGAAACCCTCATGGAAGTAGGGCCCGCAATCCTGGGCGTCAGTAGCACCTGTGCCTTTACAGTGTATGACTCGCTCCCTGCCTCCACAACGTTCACCCAGTGTGCCATCAGGGAAATGTAGCGTCCCTAGCCAAAAGCACTTGTCCATGTGTCAGTCGTTAAGTAGACCTTCCCAATAACGGCGTTGGTCAGGGCATGGGTGATGTTACGGGACACATGCTGGTGTAAGATTGAGACTGCACACCGTGAAAAATATTAGCGTCTCGGGACAGAGTACCTCAGGACAGCTGCTGCCATCAGGCTGCGAAAAGCCTCAGTATCCATAAGCCTAAATGGCAACATTTCCAGGGCCAGCAATTTGGAAAGGTGCGCATTTAGTGCTATGGTCTGTGAGTGAATGGCTGGGTATTTGCACTTACGTTCAAAGGCCTGGGGAATAGACATCTGTACGCTGCGCTGGGACACAGAAGTAGATGTGCTAGCTGATGGTGCTTGCGAAGGTCCATGTGCAAGGCGGGAGGCATCCGGGCCTGCGTCTTGGACAGGGGATTGGCCAGCACATAACACAGGGGAAGAGGAGGCATTGGTGTGACCCGCAGACACTGGTTGTGGACCCAGGCGTTCGGCCCACCTATTAGGGTGCTTTGATGCTATGTGGCGGATCATGCTGGTGGTGGTGATGTTGCTAGTTTTCACGCCCCTGCTCATTTTGGTACGGCACAGATTTCAAATGACAATTCTTTTATCGTTCGCACTTTCCTCAAAAAAGCACCAGACTGCGGAACACCTACCCCTGGGCAAGGGAGATTGCCGCAAGGGGGTGCTCCAGGGAACAGTTGCGGGCCTATTTTGGTGTGGCCCTCCTTCTCCCTTTTGCCACCCTACTGGCTCTTCCAGCCTGTTGCGTTGCTGAGGATCCCACCCGCTCTGTACTGTTGTTGCTGTCCTTGCTTGACTTTCCACCTTCCCAGGTTGGGTCAGTGACTTCATAATCCAGCACTTCCTCTTCCACTTCCTCACTCTGGTCATCCTCCTGACTTGTGAACCTAACAATCTCAGTTATTGACAACTGTGTCTCATCCTCATCATGAACCTCTTGAGACACTAATTGCGGTTGACTTATTGGCAACTGTGTCTCATCATCATCATCCACCTTGTGAAACACTAATTGCCGTTCCCCACCGACATCTTCTTCTGACTGTGGATGCTCCAGAGTTTGAGAATCAGGGCAAAAGATCTCCTCATGTCCTATTTCAAGCGGGCTTGGTGAGAGGCCCAAGTTAAGGAATGGCGATTAAAACAGCTCCTCGGAATATCCGAGTGTGGGATCACTTGTTTGCCAAGACTCTCCATGGTGGGTGGAAGGAGTATCAGGATGAGGATTCTGTTGACCAGACTCTTGGCTACTGAGACTGGACTTTGTGGAAGACAGGGTGGTACTTAACCGACTGGAAGCATTATCTGCTGCAATCCAACCGACCACCTGGTCGCACTGCTCTGTCTTCGAGAGAGGTGTTCTGCACTGCCCTGCAAACTGAGACATGAAGCTAGGTATCGTGGATGAGTGTGTTTCTTGTGCTATGACAGCAGACACAGTTTCACAGCGCCAAGGTCCACGGCCTCTGCGTGCACCATCAGCAGCACGGCCACTTCCCCGTCCCTTGCTGCTCGCCTTGTGCATTTTAAATAGTATATATGCTTGCAAGTATGTCACATGTACAATAGCGCAGGATTTGTAAGTGTATGCGCAAATAAAGTACACAGAATGTCACAGATATTTTTAGGATGCACACTCGTTAAGCAGAAGGTATAGCGCAAGTAATGTCGCTGTCACCACCGGCTAATAAAAAATTACACTGAATGAATGTCACTGATATTTAGGTTGCACACACGTTAAACAGGAGGAATAGCGCAAGTAATGTCGCTGTCACCACCGGCTAATAAAAAATTACACTGAATGAATGTCACTGATATTTAGGTTGCACACACGTTAAACAGGAGGAATAGCGCAAGTAATGTCGCTGTCACCATCGCCTAATAAAAAAATTACGCTGAATAAATTTCACTGATATTTACGATGGGCAAACGTTATACAGGAGGTGTAGCACAGGTAATGTCGCTGCCACCAGCGGATAATAAAAGATTTTATTGAATTAATGTCACTGATATTTAGGATGGGCAAACGTTATACTGGAGATGTAGCGCAGGTAATGTCGCTGCCACCAGCAGCAAAAAAAATTGACTGAATGTCACTGATATTTCAGATACGCAAACGTTATACAGTTGATGTAGCGCTGGTAATGTAACTGTCCGCAGTGGACACTGTCTACAAAAAAAGTACACTGGATGTCCCAGATATTTTTAGACTGCGCACACGTTACACAGGACATGTAGCGCAGATAATGTCGCTGTCAGCAGCGGTGAAAAAAATTATACTGAATGTCACAGATATTTCGGATGCGCTAACGTTATACTGGAAATGTAGCGCAGGTAATGTTACTGCTACCAGCAGCAAAAAAATTGGACTGAATGTCACTGATATTTCGGATACGCAAACATTATACAGGAGATGTAGCGCAGGTAATGTAACTCTCCGCAGCAGACACCATCTACGGAAAAAGTTCACTGGATGTCACAGATATTTTTAGGCTGCGCACACGTTAGACAGGAGATGTAGCGCAGATAATGTCACTGCAGCAGCCAAACAATTGCAAGCTATTTAGTGCAGGTTGCGCTAATAATACATATTGCTGCCAGATACAACTATAGTCCTTAAAAGGACTTTTGGGTCTCTAACAAGTTTTAGCAATTTAGTGCAGGTTACGCTAGAATTATATATTGCTGCCACACACAATAGTCCTTAAAAGGACTTTTGGGTCTATAACAAGTATAAAAACTAAAATATTCCTATTTAACTCCCTACACTGTCTTTCCCTTCTGCTCTCCAGCTCTCCTCGACTAAAACTGAGCCGAACACATGTCATCGGGTGCTATATAGCACCTGATGATGCGTTCTGGGAAGCCAATCACTGCAATGCCAGTAGTCAACATGGCTACGGCATTACAGTGAATGGCAGTACTTTCCTGCATGTTTATTGGCTGCGTAGCAGCCAACAAACGTGCAAAAAGGAGACTCGAGCATCGCGCTCAAGCCCACGCTGTTTATGTTGTATACCCTTGAGGTTGTTCTGCCAGGTGAGGTCACAGTAGAAAAAAGATTATAAACCATGACATAGAGAACATATACATCTCTTGAGTCTTCAATACATACTATAGGGCTGAAGATGTTGTCATTCATGTACTAATGTGTGTATGTGGTTTGAATTTACTTTACATGTCTCATATCAAAAACCAAGAATGTAAATGAACAGGAGCCAGCTGTGCTCTGATGTGCATGAATGTGCTTGAACCCTGGTCCTTTCACATTATGGGCTAAGTAATCACCATCAATAATTTATATATTTGTTTGTCTAGTTATGTCAACTAGATATTTACATATCATGTAAAATAATTTCATTTACATCAGGCCTTTATATTTAAGGAGCTGCCCTGTTTCATAAGGAAATAGGACAACACATAGGATCCACCTGCAGTAAAGAATAGTTACTTTACCCAACAGATCCTGCACCATCACCCTGGCTCTCCCGGCAGGGCTCTGTTTATTTGGCTGCAGCTGGGGAAATACAACCACACCGGCTGCTTGGTACCAGTCAGCTAAGTAATGATCTATATTGCAGGTGGCTTGTTTGACCTTTAAGATTGTCACATTTAGGCTACATGCACCCGACCGTTGTGTGTTTTGCGGTCCGCAAATTGCGGATCCGCAAAACACGGATGGCGTCCGTGTGTGTTCCACAATTTGCGGAACGGCACAGACAGCCATTGATATAACTGCCTATTCTTGTCCTTTTTGCGAACAAGAATAGGACAGGTTATATTTTTTATGCGGAGCAACGGATGCGGACAGCACACAGAGTGCTGTCCGCATCTTTTGCGGCCCCATTGAAGTGAATGGGCCCGCATCCAAGCCACAAAAACTGCGGCTCGGATGCGGACCAAATCAACGGTCGTGTGCATGTAGCCTTACTCATGTATTTATGAAATCAGGTATCAAAACTAAGAGTCACCGTTCAGATAATAAAAAAAAAAAACAATTCTGTTAGAATAAATCTTCTTTATTGCCTTTTTCTAATGCAAATTCAACAAAATTGATGCACTTTTCTGCATTAAAAGCAACTTAAAGAATTTAAAAAATCATTCTTTTAATGGCATTTAAATAGCAAAAGCTGTTTGATAAAGGGTGCCATTTGCTGTACTTTGTACCTAAGTAAATGTTGCTAAAATGAGAAATCATGTAGATTTGACATGAAAATGTGTATTTCAACACCTAAACATATCTAAAACGTAGAGTTATTGTATGTAGTCCATGACAATTATCTCTTTTTTCGTGTGTTTCTAAATTAACACAGTATGCTTGATTGCCATTAGAACACTTAAATTTCCCAGCACCACTATAGAAAAACCCTCTAATGGCTTAGCTTATGGAAAGCTTTACTCTTGTCCATGACAATATCATTATTATTTGCATAAAGAGTGCAATTCAACTGGTATTACAATATTGCAAATATGCCGGCTGAAAGGTTGCTTTGTGTTTCATAGCCGCACAATTTTCGTGAAGATAATTCATAATTACTACTTTAAGTACTGCCGCCATTGAAGACAATAAATACTTGACTCACTGATCTTTAATTATAGAGTAAAATATGTAATGAGTAAAATATGTAATACATCAGCGAATATCAGTTGTATATCATATATAATGTAAAGCGTCTGACGGTCAGTGTGAATGGAGGCTACAATTGTCTAAAATTCGAACTTTATTTTGCATGATTATTCTTTCATAGCATGAAATCTATTTTTTTCATTATGTGCAAAATAGATCAAAATACTGAAATAGTGTGCAACTGATTTACTATCCTAATCTTTAACTTTTTTTTATGAGTACCCAAATTATCAGTATTTAAAGTTTTTATTTTTATAACTGATGACCTCTCCTCTGGATAGGCCATTGGTATGTGATCAGCAGAGGGTTCGACACCTGGGACCCCTGCCAATCAGCTGTTTGTGAGCGCTGTGGTCTTCTCGCAGCTAACCAAGCACAGCACTGTACATTGTATAGTGGATGTGCTTGCATTGCAACTTGAATGGGATTGTGATGCGCCTAGGTCTTGGCCTAGGCCTTATGATCATTGAACGTGATGTCACAGGCCTAGGGTAAGCTTTGAGGAGGCCATGGCACTCAAATGAGCGCCAATGCAGCTATCTGGTAAGCTTTGAGAAGAGCATGGCACTCAAAGGAGCGCCAATGCAGCTATCTGGTATTTTAGGCCATATCCATTGAAGCTCCAAACAGCTAGTGGACAGGGTGGGTGCTGTTTTTGAGAGTCAGCTAGCATGTTTTTCTATATTGAACAAGTCCTCTAAATTAATTAATAGGAATTTCAAGCATGTATATTGCAGGCTCCCGCTCTATTCTCTCTGTTTCTGAGGGGGAAAAAAGTGACAACCATTAAGATAGATTACCATCACTCCCACGGGCTTGGCTAGCAGCCAAAAACATCATAATTACTGCTCTTCCATATTTTTCACCCATCTTTCTCAGTATTCTGTGAAAAGTGAGAAATCAGCAAGGTCATTGACAGGATTAAAGTACTTATCGAAGGACAGCGCTGCTATTCACTGGTAACCAAGCCTCCTTAGCTCCAGCACAGAGCTATTCCTCCCTCAGGACATGGAAAAAGGACCATCAAGCTACACGTTGGCGTCTCTCCTCCACAGTAGTTTCCTGTTGGATATCAAGGGATCGCAACTATAGTGAAGCTCCGACTTCCTCAGTATATTAAAATAATGTATTATACTTACAGACAAACACTTGTTTCAAAGCATATAAAATCACAAACTGCATGCACAGTAAAACCCGACCAGGGTTTCGCTTACGCGCTTCTTCAGAAGTGAATATCTTCACTATGCAGTCAAGTCCCCTAAACCCACCCATTCCCTCATTATCCAATTACATACAACCCACCACTAAAAATGTCACATATATAAAAATGTATAATAATAATAATAATAATAATAATAATAATAATAATAATAATAAATAGGTCACTCTCATCTATTATCATTCATAAGAACCACAAAACCTATATCATTTGAGTAATTTCCTCATTTGATCCTATTCCTTTCAGGCTGTAAAGTTTGTACACATTGCAGATCTCAATTCCCTAAAGGTATCTCGTTACATGACCCATCAAGTGATGAGGGGCACATGACAAAATTCACCCTATCAGCACTTAGACACACCCCTTACAACCAAAGGTCCATGTACTGTATACAGCATGAATCTCCATTCACTAAAAGTATCTTGCCACGTGACCCATCATATGATGAGGGGCACATGACAAAATACACCCTATCAGCACTTAGACACACAACCAAAGGTCCTTTACCACATTTGAAGATGCGGCTACACACTCTTTCAAGCTGGTAAAAAGGTTAAACTAGACAGGATTTTAAATCACATCCAATATTTAGACCACTGGGTTGGAGTGTATCAAGATTGTACATTTACTCAACTTCTTTTTTATTAATTTGGGCAATTAGATCTACACCTCGCCAATGTGTCCTAACTAGCTCCACCCCTACAAACCGCAGACCCCTTGGATCTTTCTAATGATGTGTCACTACCAGAGCTTTGAGACGTTCTCACAGCTCTGTTTCTCCACCCCTGTGATGATGTCACTACTAGAGCTTGGAGGAGTTCCCTCTGCCCTGTTTCTCCGCCCCTGTAATGAGGTCTTTATTTTCTGTTTCCTTCCTCCCAGCTGTCTCTCCTGTGTTTGATTTCGCTGCCTTTAAATCACCCCTCCTCCTTTGTAGAGGTGCGGATTATACTTTTCATTTGAGCTGTATCTCTCGCTTGAGTAACTTCACCTGTGTGATATCTTTTCACTGGATCTGTGTTCTGCTGAAGCAAGTACTTTGGATATTGTCTGCTGACTTCGGATCTGTTTTCACTGCAGCCGCAACTCCTTCAGTTAAGTGTTCAGACATTGTGTGTTTCTGTTTCTTTGCTGACTGGATCCGAGGCGACCCCGGTTCCGTCCATATACTGAGCAGGGCACTGGTGGCCATGCCCCTTCCACTATTGTAGGGGTTTCAGTGGTCATCAGCCTAAGGTACGCGGGCATGTCTCGATTCACCATATGGATCCGGACATGTGCATAGCAGCTTAGGGAGAGCTTTTAGGGTCTGACAGGGGTCACCCTTTATCCTCCCTAGTTTGGGTCCGGTCAGTCACTATTCACTGTATGTTGCTCACTTACAGCCGTGACATTATAATCCGCCAAACCGTCCTTTTTTGACATGGATCCGCTTCTGACCTGGTTGACCGCATGCAGGGTCTTTCTTTGGAGGTAGCGGATCTCCGTCAATCTATGACTCAGCTTCAAGCATTGGGCTCTGCTCCGGCCCATGGAGTCTGTTGCGAGCCAAAGGTTTCACTTCCGGAAACGTTCTCCGGGGGCAGTGAGAATTTTGTTCGTTTCAGAGAGGCATGCAATCTCCATTTTTGCTTGTATCCCCATTCCTCTGGTAATGAGGAACAGAGGGTGAGGATTGTCATCTCCCTGCTCAGGGGTAATGCTCAGACTTGGGCTTTTTTGTTGCCATCGGGGGATCCCTCCCTTCGATCCGTGGAAAGATTTTTTGTGGCCCTGGGGCAGATATACAGTATGATGAACCGGATCGTGTTGCTCTGGCCGAATCTAACTTACGTTCTTTATGCCAGAACAAACTGTATGCGGAGCTTTATTGTTCTGAATTTCGGAGATGGGCAGCTGATTCAGGTTGGAATGATGCTGCACTCCGGAGTCAATTCTCTCATGGTCTCTCAGAGAGATTGAAAGATGCGTCTGCTTTCCATGAGAGACCAACGTCCTTAGAGTCTGCCATGTCATTAGCGGTACGCCTTGATAGGCGTCTAAGAGAAAGAAACGATACCTCTCTGTCCAGTCATTTTCAGTCTAGGGGCAGTGGTGCGGACTCATTCACTGTGCAGGGGCCTCATCCTCTCTCGGTTCCCTCTGTGGAGGAGCCCATGCAGCTAGGTCGACTTGCCCCTGATAAAAGAGGATTTAGTCCTCAGAGAATGGTGTGTTTTTGTTGTGGGGGCATAGGTCATTTGGCAAATGTTTGTCCGTCTAGGAAATTCTTGAACTGTACTAAGAGTTATAATAAGAGAAAAACCTCAAAAGGTAAATCATCAAACTCTGCTTCATCTGCTACTTTGGGCAAAGTTGATGTAGGAATTGATGCTTTTCCTCTGACCTGCAGTTCCCGTTTTCTCCTTTCTGCCAGGGTAGCGCTAGGGAGCAAAGTCATTTCTTGTGAAATTTTTGTCGATAGTGGAGTGGCCGTCAATCTTATTGATACTCAATTTGTAGCCATGCATGGTTTTCAGGTTTGCACATTAGAAAAGGATATACCTGTTTTTGCTATTGACTCTGCTCCACTCTCACAGAGATCCCTGAAGGGCATTGTTCACAATATCCGGTTAGCGGTAGGTGACACTCATGTGGAGGATATATCTTGTTTTGTCCTTAACGGATTGCCTTCTCCTCTAGTTTTGGGGTTACCCTGGCTCACTAGACATAACCCCACTATTGATTGGCAAGGAAGGCAAATAAATGAGTGGAGTGAGTTTTGTAGAGAGAATTGTCTCACAGCGATTTTGGCAGAGGTGTCGACTAAAACGGTGCCATTATTTCTCTCTGATTTCTCGGACGTGTTTTCCGAGAGCGGTGTTCAGGAGCTACCTCCTCACCGGGAGTTTGACTGTCCCATTAACCTCATTCCCAGCGCCAAGCTGCCAAAAGCACGCCTCTACAATCTCTCACAACCGGAAAGAATCGCAATGCGAACTTATATCTCTGAGAGTCTCGATAAGGGGCATATTAGTCCCTCAAAATCACCTGTTGCCGCTGTTTTTTTTTTTGTTAAAAAGAAAGATGGCTATCTGAGACCTTGCCTAGATTTTAGGGAGCTGAACCGTATCACAATTCGCGATCCCTATCCCCTTCCTCTGATCCCGGACCTCTTCAACCAAATTGTTGGGGCCAAGGTTTTTTCCAAATTGGATTTGAGAGGCGCGTACAACCTGGTCAGGGTCAGAGAGGGGGATGAATGGAAAACGGCCTTTAATACCCCTAACGGGCATTTTGAGAATCTTGTTATGCCTTTCGGCCTGATGAATGCTCCGGCCGTCTTTCAGCATTTTGTTAACAGTATTTTCTACCATTTAATGGGGAAATTTGTATTGGTGTATCTTGATGATATTTTGATTTTTTCCCCTGATGTTCAGACCCATCAGGATCATCTTTTTCAGGTTCTGCGGGAGAATAAATTGTACGCCAAGCTGGAGAAATGTGTTTTTATGGTATCGGAGATTCAATTTCTGGGTTTTCTCCTCTCTGCTTCTGGTTTTCGCATGGATCCGGAGAAGGTCCGTGCTGTGCTGGAGCGGGAGCTTCCTGAGAATCAGAAGGCATTGCTGCGCTTTCTGGGTTTTGCGAACTATTTCAGAAAGTTCATTTTGAATTATTCCTCTGTTGTCAAACCCCTCACTGACATGACAAAAAAGGGGGCGGATTTTTCCTCTTGGTCGGAGGAGGCGCTTGCAGCTTTTTCTAAGATTAAAGAGAGTTTTGCGTCTGCTCCCGTCTTGGTGCATCCCGATGTTTCCTTACCTTTTATTGTTGAGGTGGATGCTTCTGAGGTGGGTGTGGGTGCGGTTTTGTCCCCAGGGCCCTTCTCCTGCCAAGTGGCGACCCTGTGCCTTTTTCTCTAAAAAACTCTCCCCGGCAGAGAGAAACTATGATGTGGGAGATAGAGAGTTGTTGGCCATCAAGTTGGCTTTCGAGGAATGGCGCCATTGGTTGGAGGGGGCCAGGCACCCTATCACTGTTTTTATCGACCATAAGAATCTGGCGTACTTGGAGTCGGCCAGGTGTATGAATCCGAGACAGGCCAGATGGTCTCTGTTCTTCTCCAGATTCAATTTTGTCGTTACATTCCGCCCTGGGATCAAAAATGTTTAGGCTGATGCTCTCTCTCGCTGTTTTCCGAGAGGAGGAAACTCCGAGGACCCGGGTCCCATTTTGGCGGAGGGGGTGGTTGTTTCTGCTCTGTATTCTGATTTGGAGGCCGAGGTCCAGGCTGCCCAGACTGAGGTACCTGCCCGTTGTCCTCCTGGGAAGTTGGTTGTGCCTCCTGAGTTACGTCACAAACTCTTCAAGGAGCATCATGATACTGTTCTTGCTGGTCACCCCGGGAGTAGAGCCACGGTAGATCTCATTGCTCTGAGATTTTGGTGGCCGGCTCTTCGTAAGTCGGTGGAGGGTTTTGTGGCTGCTTGTGAGACGTGCGCTCGCGCTAAGGTCCCTCGTTCACGGCCTTCAGGTCCCCTTCTCCCGTTACCCATACCTTCCCGTCCTTGGACACACCTCTCCATGGACTTTATCACGGATCTTCCTCGTTCCTCAGGGAAGTCGGTGATCCTGGTGGTGGTGGACCGTTTTAGCAAGATGGCTCATTTCGTACCCTTCCCTGGTTTACCCAGTGCTAAAACGTTGGCGCAAGCTTTTGTCGACTATATTGTTAAAGAGAGAGAACCTAGAGAGTCACACACATATATATTTGATAATGCTTTATTAGTAGAAAAACACAATAATTATTACATATATGGCGGTTTCAATTAATGGTAAAAAGTGCAGGAGTATAAAGTGACAAGTGCATGGAGCCACCCAACCAATCCAAAAACTGATATATCTGATAGGTAAGCTGGTACTAGGGGTGATAAGACGATTATGAGCTAATGCAATAAATGGTAAGAGTCCCAATAATAATTGCACAAAAGCACAACGTCCTTATTACACTACCAAGGGTCATTAATATGTAAGAGAAAAGAACATAAGTCCGCACTTATGATTTGCAGAGCGGTCAGCAATGAAAGCTAGCACCAATGAGCAGATGCTGATCCGCCTGCAACCAACAGTTCAAATAGAATCGACCGTGGTAACCTATACTGACCAGACTATATTGTTAAATTGCATGGCATTCCCTCGGATATTGTTTCCGATAGAGGCACGCAGTTTGTGTCCAGATTCTGGAAGGCTTTCTGTTCTCGCCTGGGGGTTCGGCTGTCCTTCTCTTCTGCTTTTCACCCGCAGTCGAATGGTCAGACTGAACGCGTCAACCAGAATCTGGAGACATATTTGTGCTGTTTTGTGGCAGAGAACCAGGAGGATTGGTGTTCATTTCTCCCTCTTGCTGAGTTTGCTCTGAACAACCGTCGTCAGGAGTCTTCTGATAAGTCACCATTCTTTGGTGCATATGGGTTCCATCCGCAGTTTGGGACATTCTCGGGAGGGGCTCCCTCTGGTTTGCCTGAGGAGGAGAGATTTTCCTCGTCTTTGTCTACCATTTGGCAAAAGATTCAGCATAATCTTAGAAAGATGAGTGAGAAATATAAGCGTGTGGCTGATAAGAGACGTGTGCCTGGTCCGGACCTGAATGTGGGTGATCTGGTGTGGTTGTCTACAAGAAATATTAAACTGAAGGTTCCCTCCTGGAAATTGGGTCCCAAGTTTATTGGGCCTTATAAAATCTTGTCAATCGTCAATCCTGTTGCCTTCCGTCTTGATCTTCCACGGGTTTGGAAGATACATAATGTATTTCACAGGGCTCTTTTAAAACCATATGTCCAGCCCACGGTACCCTCCTCTTTGCCTCCTCCTCCGATTTTGGTTGATGGCAATCTGGAGTTTGAGGTTTCCAGAATTGTGGACTGTCACATTGTCCGTGGTTCTCTTCAGTACCTCGTTCATTGGAAGGGTTATGGTCCTGAGGAGAGGATGTGGGTTCAGGTGTCGGACATTAAAGCCACTCGCCTCATCAGGGCATTTCATAGGGCTCATCCTGAGAAGGTGGGTCCTGGGTGTCTGGAGTCCACCCGTAGAGGGGGGTACTGTCACTACCAGAGCTTTGAGACGTTCTCACAGCTCTGTTTCTCCACCCCTGTGATGATGTCACTACTAGAGCTTGGAGGAGTTCCCTCTGCCCTGTTTCTCCGCCCCTGTAATGAGGTCTTTATTTTCTGTTTCCTTCCTCCCAGCTGTCTCTCCTGTGTTTGATTTCGCTGCCTTTAAATCACCCCTCCTCCTTTGTAGAGGTGCGGATTATACTTTTCATTTGAGCTGTATCTCTCGCTTGAGTAACTTCACCTGTGTGATATCTTTTCACTGGATCTGTGTTCTGCTGAAGCAAGTACTTCGGATATTGCCTGCTGACTTCGGATCTGTTTTCACTGCAGCCGCAACTCCTTCAGTTAAGTGTTCAGACATTGTGTGTTTCTGTTTCTTTGCTGACTGGATCCGAGGTGACCCCAGTTCCGTCCATATACTGAGCAGGGCACCGGTGGCCGTGCCCCTTCCACTATTGTAGGGGTTTCAGTGGTCATCAGCCTAAGGTACACGGGCATGTCTCGATCCACCATATGGATCCGGACATGTGCATAGCAGCTTAGGGAGAGCTTTTAGGGTCTGACAGGGTTCACCCTTTATCCTCCCTAGTTTGGGTCCGGTCAGTCGCTATTTACTGTGTGTTGCTCACTTACAGCCGTGACATGATGTTTCTTAAAATGCAACGGGACGCTGTGAGTACCAATTCCCTTCTTAATGTTGCGGACATGTTCTTGTATTCTTATTTTAAGTTTTCTTGTAGTTCTTCCCACAAGGGCACTCCAGTACGTATATTACTCCTGTGCTTTCACAAGTGATATTTCCCTTAATATTGAAGGGCTGCTCTTTTTTATTGGAGAATATGGTTTGTGTTGTCCTCAACCTATTAGCCCTCCCTCTATTTTTACAAGGCAGACAAAGTTCACACCAAGTGAACCTGTTAGCCCTGTAGTTTTTTATCGGTTTAAAAATCGCAAAATGTACCAGGTGCTGTCGACGGTTAGGCGCCTATTTAAAGATAATATTGGGCCGTTTGGGAATAATGTCCGCCAAAATAGGATCGTTCATCAGAATTTCCCAATTTTTCTTAAATGCATTTTTTGTCTTCCTACAGTCATGCTGTATTGGGTCAGAAAAGAAAATCTGAAATCATTATTTCTATTTTTACTTACCTCTTTACATTTATCACCGCTAGTTTCTATCTCCTTATTGAAATCATCCAGCTCCTTCTCTACATACCCGTTCTCTAGAAAATGATCTTTAATAACCTGACTTTGCTCTAAAAAATCCTTCTTATCTGTACAGTTCCGATGTATCCTTTTGGTTTGTCCTTTTGGTATAGTCTTAAGCCATGGGCTATAGTGGCAGCTTGTGACATCAATGTAGGCATTCACGTCTGTGGCTTTAAAGAACGTTTTGGTTTACAACCGCCTATTATCCACAAAGATTGTGATGTCAAGGAAGTCAATAGAAGTGGCGCTAATGGTACTAATAAAAGAGAGTTTCCAATTATTATTGTAATAAATTCCTCCAGCCCCTCTTTGTCTCCTTTCCAAATTAATAGGCAATCGTCAATGTAACTACGCCAAATGATCAATTCACCTTTTTCTGTTTTTTTATTCAACAACAGGAGACCATGAACAGGTTAGCGTAACTGGGGGTAAATTTCACCCCTATCGCCATCGTACACTGTACACTGTAAATAGAAGGCCTCATCATACATGAAATAGTTGTGGCAAAGGCAAAAATCTGTACACTCTATTATGACTTTCTTTTGAGCCAGGGTCTTATTGGAATTCCTATCCAGCGCTTCCCCCACCCCTTTAAGACCCAAACTTTTGGGAATGATAGTATAGAGAGAGGTAACATCAACGGACCCAACCACATATGATCACTCCATATATCTAGATTATTGTTAAGATGAATTACACTTCCAGTATCTTTTAAATATGATGGAACTTGTATCACAAGAGTCTGGAGAAAATAGTCAACATATTCTGAAAGCCTACTCGTCATGGAGTTAATCCCTGAGACGATCGGTCTCCTGTGAGGGTTCTCCAGACTCTTGTGACTCTTAGGTAAGTGATAGATAACAGGGGTAATCAGATGTTTGATGGACAGGAACTCAAATTCCTTTTTTATTTAAAATACCCTCTTTTTGGCCTTTCTGAAGGAGCTGGTTAATTTTCCTTTTAAATTCAGACCGGATTTGTTTTTAGTTTTTTTATAGGTACTCTCATCAGAAATGAGTCTTTGCATCTCATTATCATATTTTTCAACATCCATTACAACTACCCCCCCCCCTTATCGGCCGGTTTTCTTACAATCTTAGTTTTAATAAGGATTAACTCCCACAAATTAAAAAAACACAAATAATAAGAGTGAGTAATACTTCAGCTCTGGTCTCCTCTCTGTGGGTGGGCAGTAGCTCTTCACATGTGACAATAAAGCACCTGATTCTCCCAATATTGCATTGTAGTAAGCTCTTCTTAACTCTTCTCCTGTCTTCCTCACCTGCATAGAAAATAGTCCTTCATACATAGCCCAAGCCACTAATAAATAGTACTATGGTATGCAATGCCCCAGCCCACCCCCCTATTTCCTTCTCCACTGTCTAGAGAAAGATAAAGCTAATATATTTATATTCATTTAGAAGTTGGGACAAATAAATGAAAGGTGTTGGGTTTGGTACTGGCTGGTATCTCGGTAATAAAGCCCATTTCGGATTCCTATTTTAAAATGTTTTTAAATAAGCAGATAGGAATACCGAAGTTATTTACTGAAGTCTAGTGTAACTTTGGGCGAGACAAAGATTTCCTCCACGGAGTCAATTCATTTTAATGCTATACGGAAACAGCTTTTCAAACAAAGTTTTTGAAATAATCGACCTCGGATCTATGATCCGAAGCTCAATTCGCTCAAGCCTAGTTTTTAAACTTAGAAAGCTAATAAGTATTGCTGGTTTCTTTATAATCATATATTGTGCCTGTGAATAAACCAGCAACAGGTTTTAGCTTTCTAAAAAAAAAAAAAACACTTTGATCAATATAGTAAGGCCTCTTATTGTTATTATATGATTATATATTATTTATTATAGTATAGCCTTTTTTATTATGGGTTCAATGAGAGAGAAAAATAAAATAACAGAAAAAACGTTTATATCAAACTCTCATGGGATTTCTACATGCATCGGAGACAGCTTACCACCAAGCTATAGCATTACCACATAGAGATACATGTTTTTCTATGCCTATAAGCTAACACATATTACTGGTGTCGTTATAATCATATATTGTGCTTATGAATAAAGCAGTAATATGTATATTAGCTTTCTGAGCAGATCTGCGTGTTAAAGCTACCGTACATAGTGTATATGATATTGCTAGAATCAAGACGAGGAAACCACGGCACTCAAACGTAATCGTGAATATTATTTATTCCATCCAAAATATTGTTAACAGGGAGCCATTGGCCAACGTTTCGGTCTATCCTAGACCTTTGTCACGGTGGCATATAGTGAAGGAGATTACATACAAAAGATGGTTTCAAGTAAGTCCTTAATGTAATATAGTTCGGCTGTCATCCCAAGATGTTCTTCAAAAGTATATTGCAATTATGGTAGCCAGGGTTACTGGAATATAGTAGAGACATATTAGTAAATATAATATCATGTATTATCCCCTTATATATAACTAGACAGTGCAGCCAGAGGTGAGTATCAGATACATATTGAACTATAGGTGTGTTAGGAAACATTCCAGACAATTAATTATTGAGGTAGAAATAATATCCATTAAGAAAAGAGTATCTAAAGTTTGGTATATATCCGCACACAACCCAAAGTATATGAAGATTGTAATAAGATTGCAGTCAAGTATTTTGGCAAGTATATGCTGTATAGAATCAAGTATAATAGCATTGGTAGTCAGGGAAAATAGACTTGCAGACCAATATTAGAGCAGACATATCATATATACTTGCATAGAATAACATATAGTAATGCTTGGGTTTTCATTTAGGAGGAAGGTATGTGTCGCTTCATCAATAGTGCCTAAAAGGTGTCATATATCTTCTATATAAAGAGAATCTTCATATAAAAGAGAGGATAAAAAAAAAAAAAAAAAGATCCTTCAGGCGGACATAAACATGTCTCTTAAATTCTTTTATCGGGTATCTTAATTTGATTTGTGCAAGCAGTGAAACAAAGGGACAATTGTATATGCAAAAATATATATATAGTTTATTATAAAACAAAGAACATATAATCAATTCAATTGCAAAACAGATGATGAAGTTACAAAATAATACCCAAAATGTACCACACGGTGGTGCTAACACACCCCTATCTGATCAGCACAGTGTGACTTAGTGATTTATGACGACCAGTGTCATACTTTTAACAAACAGACTCATATACCAAGAGAAACTTAGGATCTTCTGTTTATCAAACAGGCTATAACAATAAAACACGGATTATACAGGAAAATGACTGTTATCCCTTGACTCTGTTTTCCTATGACCAATCAAAAATATATGATATTAATATGATAAAATATTCAGCTCGGCAATCAGACTATGGAAAATAACTTTCCAAGGGTTTTAGTCCTCTTCTCAAATAATGTCAGATCTTCCATTAACAATATGCATCTTTGCTAAGAGAATAATCAGCATTATGGAGGCACCTAACACTATATATTCCCACAGTATGGGAACTCTTGGCTATATACCGAGATAAATATCTTTATTAATATGATGAGCAGTAAACACAAATATACGTTACCGGGTCAAAGGTAGACAGAGTTCAGATGGGACCAGTTCTCAAGAACTTTCCTAGTAATCCAAAAATAATCCAAGTTTCTTCTGGTAAAGTTTTCTTTTGATTCAATGAATGGATGGATGGATCTATGGATATATCGATCTCTCTTGCTGCTCTGGACACGAGTAATTATTTAGATTAGGAATTTCCAATCAGGTAAGGTGGGTGTATTCGCATGCTAATAACGTCATGATGTCATATCAACTCCTAATATGGCATAAAACAACACATTATATAAATTATAGATTAAAATATGTTGTAAACTAAATATACCATAAAGAAATATATATATAATATAATTATGAATATATAAATTTAACCTCATACAGCAGGTGTGCCTCAAGGTTATAAATCCTTATCACGTCATGGCTTATCCATGAAACAACCTTGTTCCCTTCAAACTGACATGTCTGAGGAAGCTAGTTTACTCCCCATAGATAATCCCATATCTTTAATAATAACTTTCAAATACAATGTCCGTTCATGTTCACAATTATTTTTATATAAACTGAACTTGCCATGAACTCATCTTGGCTTCCTCAGCCACATAATAGAACTTTGGTTCAGGCTGATTTTATTCTTAAAGGCAATGAGATGAGCATTAATTTTGGTTATAATGTCATTAGATAATATTGTATATGTATGAAAATGCACAACATAGGAGATGTTCGTCTAAAAAGCTTCTAATTTCATTCTTTAATCTGAAGGTAGGATTGTTCTGGACTTTTTCATAGGTAGTGGTATCTGAAAGTTGTCTAAGTATTTATTTGATATACAGTGCAGTATACATGACAACTATTGGCCCCGCCTTTATCAGCTAGTTTAATAGTGATGGTTTTATCTGATTGTAATATTAAAGCTATATGTTCCTTACTTGTAAAATTCGTGGGGATGTGGAAATCCCCTCGCTTAAGGCACTTTTAGTGCACCTCCTCCTCGATTACTACTAGTTATTACCTATCATCCCAAAAATGTGTTTGATTATACAGAAACATTGGTCCTTATTACAACAATCATATCCAGAAGTTCAAGAATTTCAAAGTACAGTTAAAATGTGCTACAAGAGACCACAGAATCTAAAAGATAGATTAGTTAAAACTGATATAGGTCCACTTACACCTTCTTTAAAACAAACAACTCTAGCACTGGCTAGAACATGAACCTACCTATGTCTGTGTTGTGCACAATGCATAAATGTCATCAAAGGCAATCGAATAACTCATCCACATTCGGGTAAAATGTATTATACAAGAGCTTTCTATACATGTACTACTTCGTACGTAGTTTATCTAATTCGATGTCTATGCGGTCTCGCAAATATGGGGGAAATTACCCAAAGTATACGAGACCACATTTCCAAATATAAATCTGACATATGTTGTCAGAAAACAGAGTTAACCATCCTGCACCATTTTATAACTAAATCAACCAACTTAGATTCCAGGTCCTGGAGCATGTTACATTGGCAAGACGGGGCGGGAATTGGATAATACGTTTAAAACAGTGTGAAGCATACTGGATCTTTGAGCTCTTTCAACCCAGGGACTGAATAGGGATTTAGATTTTTGTATTTTCATGAATAAATACCATACCAATGTGGTACATTTTTTTCTTTATCTCATTTTTTACAGACTAAATAAAAGTATTTCTTAGGGCTCTTTCACACTTGCGTTCTTTTCTTCCGGCATAGAGTTCCGTCGTCGGGGCTCTATGCCAGAAGAATCCTGATCAGTTTTATCCTAATGCATTCTGAATGGAGTGAAATCCGTTCAGGATGCATCAGGATGTCTTCAGTTCCGGAACAGAACGTTTTTTGGCCAGGGAAAATACCGCAACATGCTGCGCTTTTTGCTCCGGCCAAAAATCCTGAAGACTTGCCACAAGGCCGGATCCGGAGTTAATGCCCATTGAAAGGCATTGATCTGGATCCGGCCTTAAGCTAAACATCGTTTCGGCGCATTGCCGGATCCGACGTTTAGCTTTTTCTGAATGGTTACCATGGCTGCAGGGACGCTAAAGTCCTGGCAGCCATGGTAAAGTGTAGTGGGGAGCGGGGGAGCAGCATACTTACCGTCCGTGCGGCTCCGGGGCGCTCCAGAGTGACGTCAGGGCGCCCCACGCGCATGGATGACGTGATCGCATGGCACGTCATCCATGCGCATGGGGCGCTCTGACGTCATTCTGGAGCACCCCGGGAGCCGCACGGACTGTAAGTATACCGCTCCCCGCTCCTACTATGGCAACCAGGACTTTAATAGCGTCCTGGCTGCCATAGTAACACTGAACGCATTTTGAAGACGGATCCGTCTTCAAATACTTTCAGTACACTTGCGTTTTTCCGGATCCGGCGTGTAATTCCGGCAAGTGGAGTACACGCTGGATCCGGACAACGCAAGTGTGAAAGAGGCCTTAGACAGGTAATATATTTATAAATGCTTTACTTTTTCTAGTTAGGGGTTATTTAGAACCTACTAACTCACTACCATATTGCTCCTAATAACATTAACATAGGTACCTATGTAATTCCAGTAACCCTGGCTACCATAATTGCAATATACTTTTGAAGAACATCTTGGGACTAGTGTTGATCGAGCACCGTAGTGCTCTGGTGCTCGGGGACTCGGGCCAAACGCATCATGATATTCGGGTGCTCGACCGAGCACCCGAGTATAATGGAAGTTAATGGGAGAACCCGAGCATTAAACCAGGTACCCCCTGCTCTGAAGAGGGGAGGGTACCTGGTTCATAAGAAAATGTCAGAAATTGTTGGTAACACCACCGAAATGGTTCTGTAACAGCATGGGGAGGATGTATGGATACATCTTGGACTCGCTGGTCACTGCTGGGAACTATGTTGTCCAAATAGTACGCCACTTTTACATAATGACAATAATATGCACAAAACCAAGGGGGGAAAAAATGATTTTAGAGGGAAAAATGATAGTAAACATTCTTTTCTGTATATTTACTTGCACATAAAGTGTAAGTGCTGCTAAAAATTACAAGGAAGAGGCACTCCGATACACCCTTAGTTATACATAAAGGAGGGCATCATACAAACCCTTTAAAAATTATGATTGATGGCCTGCTGGTGACCCTCAAAAACATTTGGAGCAAGGGCCTGCTGATCTGACCATGTAAACATTATGGGCAGTGGCCTGCTGCCACTTTGGCGACTCTAGTTAACCTGCGGCCGATGGCACGTCCCCATCCATTCGGATGTCTGGCCTATCAACTTTCGATGTAATTGTCAGCTCAAAACCATTGTAAACTCTGGGTAACGGGGAATCATTGTTTTATTCCAGAGAGGGAGCCTGAGAAATGGCTAACACATCCAAGGAAGTCAAGCAGGTGTCCTGTGAATAACACACTCCCGACTCGTGAAGGTAGTGATGATAAATAATAATACAGGACTCTTAAGATGCCCTGTTATTGGACTGAGTAATCAAAAATTACAGGGAATGTCACTGCGGTATTTTGGATGAGGAAACGTTATACAGGAGAGGCCCTGCTGCCGCTTTGCTTACTCTAGATAACTTCTGCCTGATTGAACGCCCCCGTTCAATCAGGCAGGAGTCGATAGCGTCCCTCGTGTTGCCTAGGACGCTGGGGGGCGTGGTTCACGCGTCTGGTGGATGACGTCAGCGGTCCCGTGATCGTGAACTTTTCAAAGTTTGTTCTCCGTATTCCTCCTGCTCTGTTTCAAGTGCTCACTTGAAACAGAGCAGGAGGAATACGGAGAACAAACTTTGAAAAGTTTGCAATCACGGGACCGCTGACGTCATCCACTAGACGCGCGAACTACGCCCTCAGCGTCCTAGGCAACACGAGGGACGCTATCAACTCCGAACAGGACTGAACCAACACAGCCTTCCAGGAACCGCCGATCACTGCCGGAGGATTAAACACAACCAGCGCTAGGAAGGGTAAGTGACCTGTGTAGCCAGAGACAGTGCGGGACGCCGCACTCAGGAACAGAGCTCCCCTTCCCTCCACAGCTTGGCATATGAAATACAAATTACATATTATCTAAAGCTTTGAATTGTAGCTATATGTACATGCCTGCTGCTTTATTAGAAATATATTGAAATAGCGCAATATTTATCCCGTGCTGTGTGGCAACTGACATCTACAATATATTATACAAACAGAGCCATCATCCTCTGCTCAGCGTTTTTTCACCTCCATAAAGGACTACCTTATCATACAAGATATCTTTTATTCAATTTTATCTTTTAAACAGTGGCCACCATCATATGAATAACAGTTTATGAAAGACTTTATTTTCCAGACTTTTTTCCAGATATTTTACAGGGTATCCATTACACAGTGGTGATCACCCACTACTCATATTTTCTACTAAAAGACCATCTTTTTAATTATATTTCTATTTTTTACTTCTATTACTTTTAATTTTTTCTTTTTTTTTTCTTTATCTCTATATTTATTAATTTTTATACTTCCACCCATCTTACTTTAAAAACCACGAGAACTATAAATAAATTATTTGATTATACCCAGATTAGAGTGTGCCTGCTTACCCTTGTTTTTCTGTGATTGTATGCTCCTGACTGGGTGAGTCAGACTAAGCAGTCCTGCACCTCTATCATTTGCCTAAGCGGTAGAGCCGTCTATCCCATTTATCTCCACACTATATTGCCTTGCCACTCATTTTTATCACCATGCTGCTGCTGATGCTGCTTAAAAGGCCTTAAAGTGATCACCAGGCCCACGATCTAATAAAGGTTTTGGAATCGATAAACCCAACTTGCTTTTGTGGGCTGCATCAATGGTGTAGCTAGAAATGACTGTGTCCCACAGCAAATTTATGAATGGGGCTTCATCCCACAGTAATTTTTTTGTGACCCCTTCCTTTCATGCCATCAACATACCTGTGGCTAGTGAAGATCGCTCTCTCAGACCAGGGCCAGCAGCTGTTCCATCCGTTTTATACACTGTCTATACTGTCACTGTATATAATTTCATTGTGTAATACTGTTGAGGGGACCCTCACCAAATCCTTTAGTCATCCTCCTTCTGGATGGGCTCCTTCTGGGTCAGGACCCCAAAGCTGCAGCTTCCCCTGTTCCCCCTATAGCTACGCCCCTGGTCTGCATTAATCTGCAGGTGACCGTGATACAGCTCCACAGATTGTTTTCATCTGCATCTTTCTAAACAATGTGTGGCCTTAGTCTTTTATCCAGACTCATTGTGCCACTATGTCGCCTCCTCATGCTGCGATCTCCACACCATGTCACCTTGCCACAAATTTTTATCACCATGCTGCAGCTGATGAGGCTTAAAAGGCCTTAAAGTGATCACCTGGCCAACAATCTTATTAAGGTTGATTGAAAACATTCTTTCCTGTATATTTACTTCTATATGAAGTGCAAGTGCTGCCAAAAATTACAAGGAAGATGCACTCCGATGCAACCTGTATTTCACATAAAGGAGGGCCTCATTAACATTGAGTTGTGGGCCTGCAGGTGAGCTGACCCTGTAAAAGATTTGAGTTGCAGGCCTGCAAGTGAGCTAACTCTGTAAAGGATTTTAGGTCCGGGCCTGTAGGTGAGCTGACCCTGTAAAAGATTTGAGTTGTGAGCCTGCAGGTAAGCGGACCCTGTTTAAAAATTAGATGTGATGGCCGCCTGGTGAGTGGACCCTGTAAAAAACTTAGATGTAAGGGCCTGCTGGTGAGCGGACCCTGTAAAAAAATATATGTGAGGGCCTGCTGGTGAGCAGACCCTCTAAAAATTCAATGTGAGGGCCTGTTAATGAGCGGACCCTGTAAAAAATTAGATGTGAGGGCCTGCTGGTGAGCAGACCCTGTAAAAAATTATATGTGAGGGCCTGCTGGTGAGCGGACCCTGTAAAAAATTATATGTGAGGCCTGCTGGTGAGCTTACCCTCTAAAAAATTAGATGTGAAGGGCTGCTGGTGAGCGGACCCTCTAAAAAATTATATTCGAAGGCCATATATTTCGAGGGCATTATATGTGATAAATAAGCAATGCATGTTGATATGACGGAAGAGGAGGAGGAGGATAAGAAAATGAAGATTTAACCATATACCCTTGTTTGTGGTGGAAGGGGTGCATGGCAATACATTCTATTAACTACATTAAAAACACATGTAAAGTGCTTTTATGTTCATCAACATTCCTCTGGTGGAGTCGAGAAGTCATGGTTAATCCAGGCCTTGTTAATTTTTATATGAGTCAACCTGTCAGCATTTTAAGTTGACAGGCGGATACGCTTATCTGTTATAATTCCACCAGCAGCACTAAATACACGCTCAGACAAAAAGCTGGTGGCAGGGCAGGCCAGCACCTCCAAAGCGTAGAGTGAAAGTTCGTGCCACATGTCCAGCTTGGACACCCAGTAGTTGTAAGGCACTGAGGGATCATTGAGGATGCTAACACGGTCTGCTATGTACTCCTTCACCATTTTCCAAAATTTTTCTCTCATTGTGGCAGTAGGCCGTACATCAGGGTGAGGGTGCTGGCGGGGTGTCATGAAACTGTCCCTGTTGGAACTCCTGTGTGTTCCCCTTGTCTCCCCTCCTCGGTTGGCCAAGGAACCACCGACTCTGCAGCCAGCGTTGTCAGATGGAAAATTTTGGAGCAATTTTCCACAAAGATATTCTGGTATTGCACCATTTTGCTCGTCCTCTCCACCAGAGGAATGAGAGATGAGAAGTTCTCTTTGTAGTGGGGGTAGAGAAGGGAGAACAACCAGTAATCCGTGTTGTTTAAAATGCTCTAAAAGGTCTTCCTCCTCTTCTGCCCACCCATACTGAACAGATGGAATTAAACTTCCCTGGGTACTACCCTCTGTAGTTGAGGCAACCATCTCCTGCTCCTCCTCCTCTTCAGGCTACAATTCAGAGAAGACAAACTGAGGGTGGTCTGGCTATCATCAACCTGTGTAATGTCTTCCCCCATTTCCACCTGTTCCACATGAACAGCCTCATCCGTAATTGTGAGCAGCGAGCGTTAGAGGAGACACAGAAGTGGGATGGTGATGCTGATAATAGCGTTATCGCTGGCAATTTCAAGCGCTGCTGCAGCGTTGACAGACTGGCTGAAACTGTTGGTGACTTGCGGAAATGTGCACACACATGGCGCACTTTCACTAGTAGCTCAGGCAAATTGGGATATGTTTTTTAGAAACCGCTGAACCACAAGGTTGAATACATGGGCAAGGCACAGGATGTGTCTAAGCTTGTCCAGCTCCAAAGCCGCCACCAAGTTACGCCCATTGTCAGACACAACCATGCCTGGTTGTAGGTTGAGTAGTGAGAGCCACAGCTCGGTCTGGTCCCTTATACCCTGCCATAGCTCTGCTGTGATGTGCTGTTTGTCGCCTAAGCAGATCAGCTTCAGCACGGCCTGTTGACGCTTACCCACAGCAGTGCTACACTGCTTTCAGCTAGCGACTGATGACTGACTGCTGCAAGAGGTGGAAGTGGAGGAGGAGGCGGTGGTGGAGGAGAAGTGGGGGTTGGAGCCAGTAACATAGCTGCTGGCGGAGACCTTGATGGACATAGGGCCTGCAATCCTGGGCATGGGTAGCATCTGTGCCATCCCAGGGTACGACTCACTCCCGGCCTCCACAACATTCACCCAGTGTGCCGTCAGGGAAATGTAGCGTCCCTGGCCACCAGCACTTGTCCATGTGTCCATGATTAAGTGGACCTTCCCAGTAACTGCATTGGTCAGTACACGGGTTATGTTCTGGGACACATTCTGCTGTAAGGCGGGCACGGCACACCGTAAAAAATAGTGGCGGCTGGGGACTGCATACCGAGGGACGCCCGCCGACATCAGGCTGTGGAAGGCCTCAGTGTCCACAAGCCTAAATGGCAACATTTCAAGGGGCAGTAATTTTGAAAGTTGCGCATTTAGTGCTATGGCCTGTGGGTGGGTGGGTATGTGTGCTTGCATTCAAATGACTGTGCTATGGACATTTGGATGCTGCGCTGGGACAGAGAAGTGGATGTTGTTGCTGATGGTTCATACGAAGGTCCAGGTGTAGGGCGAGGGGCCTCCGGGCCTGCGCTTTCGACAGGGGATTGGCCAGCAGTGTGTAACACAGGGGAAGAAGAGGCAGTGGTGTGACCCGCAGACCCAGATTGTGGACCCAGGTGTTTGGCCCACTTATTAGGGTGCTTGGATGCCATATGGCGGATCATGCTGGTGTTGGTGAGGTTGCTAGTGTTCACGCCCCTGCTCATTTTGGTACGACACAGGTTGCAAACTACCACTAATTGTCATCTGCACTTTCATAAAAAAAGCGCCACACTGCGCAACACCTACCCCTTGGCAAGGTAGATTTACGCATGGGGTGCTCGGTGTAACGGTTGCAGGCCTGTTTGGTGTGGGCTGACTTCTCCATTTTGCAACCCCACTGCCTCTTCCAGCCTGTTGCGGTGCTGCGGATCCCTCCCCCTCTGTACCACTGTCCTCGCTCGGCTTTTTACCTTCCCATGTTGGGTCAGTGACTTCATCGTCCAGCACTTCCTCTTCCACTTCCTCACTCTGCTCATCCTCCTGACTTGAGATAACCACAACCTCAGTGATTGACAACTGTGTTTCATCATCATCCACCTCGTGAACGAATGATTGCCGTTCACCACCGTCATCTTCTTGAGACTATGAAGGTTGGGAATCAGGGCACAGTATCTCAGGTCCCTCTTCAAGTGTGCTGGGCGCGAGAGCCAAATGTAATAGTGGCGCTGGAAAGAGCTCCTCGGAATATACGAGTAAGGGATCACTCGTTTGGCAGGCCTCTCCATGGTGGGAGGAAGGATGATCAGAGCGAGGATTCGGTTGACCAGACTCTTGGCTACAGAGACTGGACTTGGTGGAAGAGAGGGTGGTGCTTAACCGACTGGAAGCATTATCTTCAGCAATCCAACCAACCAACTGTTCGCACTGGTCCGACTTGGACAGTGTTGTCCTGCGCAGCCCAGCTAAGTTGGATGAAGCTGGGCATGGTGGATGTTTTTTTCTTTTTTCTGGTGCACTGGCAGCAGGCACAGTTTCATTGCGCCCAGGGCAACGACCTCTGCGTGCACAATCAGCATTACTGCCACTTCCCCGTCCCTTAATGCTCGCCTTCTTTATATTAAATGTTATATAAGGGACCCTTTATAGGCAAAATGTGGATAAATTATGGAAAATATATATTTGTTGTCAGTAATATTTTTCCCAATATCTGGCCGTAACATACACACACACACACACACTTGCAGCGCAGATGTGACAATTCACTGCAGACACCGTTTATTGGCAAAGTGTGGATAAATTATGATAAATATATATTTATTGTCAGTAATATTTTTCCCAATATCTGTCCCTGACACACAGAAGGTATTGCAGCACAGATGTCACAAGTCACTGCAGAAACCCTCTATCGAAAAAGTATTGTAAAGTATTGAAAAAAAAAATTGCTGGCTAAATTCTATTGCTGCCAGCCTGCCACCACACACAATAGTCCTTAAAAGAACTTTTTGGGTCTTTGAAACGTTTTTCTATCGAATATATATTGCAATCACACTCCCTTCACTATCTGTCCTTTCCTAAGCGTAGCTCTCCCTGACTCACAATGAGCCGAACGTGCATTATCGGGTGCTATATAGCCAACATGGCTACTGGCATTACAGTGATGGAAGTACTTACCTGCATGTTTATTGGCTGCTTGGCAGCCGCGAAACGTGCAGGTAGGAGACTCGAGCATGGCGTTCGAGATCATGCGGTACTTGGCCAAGCAGGTATTCGGCCGAGCATGCTCGCTCAACACTACTTGGGACGACAGCCTAACTATATTACATTTAGGACTTACTTGAAACCATCTTTTGTATGTAATCTCCTTCACTATATGCCACCATTTACAAATTGTTGTTTTTGTATATACATTATTTAGGCTGTGAACAAGGTCTTGGATAGACTGAAACGTTGGCCAATGGCTCCCTGTTAACAATAGTTTGGATAGAATAAATAATATTCACGATTACGTCAGAGTGCCGTGGTTTCCTTGTCTTGATTCTGTATTATATTTACCACTGAGCACCACCCACAACAATCAGGGGTGCCAACCATTTCAGCCCTTATGATATTGCTAGCACACAGCTCTTGAACAAAGCTCTGCCCTTATCATGTCTAGCCCTGTCAATCAAGGGGAGGGAGTGTGTGCAGAGCACAGGGGGTGTTACAAGGCAGTGCTTAAATGATTCAGCCATGCCTCCTGGTGCTCAAACTTCTCACTCATTTACATATGAATAAAAATGCTGATATCTCTACAGCTGTTCAACATACAAACTGGTTTCATAGGGTTGATCCTGATGACAGAGCCACTTTAACTCCAAGCTCTCCTACCCCTCATAGTCAAAATCAGTTTATGGCGCTGCTTTACCTGTTCATATACCTTCATAACTAATATGGACATTCAGAAGTAGTCATTGATACATTTCCAAATGAAGGCGTTAATATTTCTAAGCTAAGGAGTCAAAATACATTTATTAACCATGTAGAACAACTATTTTATTAGGTTGACAAATATTTTACTCTCCATTAGCCATCAGTAGTAATAAAATCATGTAATCTTTATTTCTTCAATAATTAAAATCCAGATGTACACATTGGTTAATGCTGACGCTTTTCAAATTTTTCTCACTATGCTAGTCTTGCCTGCACAAGCAAGCACAAAGGCGCCTAAAGGGGGGTTCTTGAAAAGAGCACAATAATTCTTGATACAATAAAGGATAAGCTAGAGCTATCTGTAGTCAAACTCTTTTGTGTTTTTTTTACTGTGTGGTCAAAACTACATTTTGTTTAGTAATACAGTTTTCGGTCATGCAGCAAGTACTGAGGGCAAAAAGTCCAATGAAAAATGGCGGCAATTTAGGGTAAACCGCATGTGGTTTTGGCTGCATAGTTCTTAGAAGCATGGTGCAAACCACAACATATATGCTTTAAATTGAAGAGAAATCTCCTTTTTAACACCTGAACTAGAATTATCCCAGAAGGAAAGCTTCGGCTATTAAACAGCATGTTAAACATAGGTTGGTGTCATCACTCAGACTCGTTTTTTGTGGTTCACATGCTAGCTTTCAGAGTACGTTGGAAAATTCACAGCAATCGAAAACCCACAAAGCTCTCATTGGTAATGCTTCATAACTTCTGCTTTATCGCTGCAGATATTTTAAGCCACAACTTGGCTTCTCCTCAATGCAGAAAACAGTCCGCCTCAGGAAAACATTGACCGTTTAATCACCAATGTGGAGCCTTGTACATAACCAGCATCCATCCACATACATATTCTTGCTGTAGATACAGAAATAGCAAATACATGATAGATTAAGCCTTTGAAAACAAGTAAAAGGCAGCACAGAAAAAAACAAATCCATCTTTCAGTAGATTGGAGATGCGACTGTATACATACTAGAGGAGTAGCTTTAGGGAGGGCAAAGGTAACAGTCACATACAGCTCCTGGAGCTTTGGAAGGACAACAGTCCCCTCTACCACATAGCAAGTTCCAAGTATTATAAATGGCACATGGTAGTTGGGCAGCCCCATTACAGATTTTGCATTGTGGCCCAGGAGCTTTTAGTTATGCTTCTGAAACACTCTTTGTACACTTACTAAATATTGCTTTTCAGAGACATATTTAACAAATGCAACCTGATGTTCAAAGCCTGTGGCAGATTTATCAACAAAATGGCAACTCCTCTGGTGGCAACTTTTCATCCTCATCTTCCCCTTTTATGGGACTTTCTCTTTGTGGGTCCTCAATTGCTACAGGGCAGCCAGCAAGATGTGTAAGCCATCCATGACATACCGTAGTTTATGCCACATTTGTCCCTACTGTGAATTTTGTGGACTCTTTGAAGGGCTACAGTATGCAATAGGCGTCTCTGATGAGCTGCCACTGCCTGACCTCAAAACAACACATGCTCCTCGCTGAGTGATTTGGTGCATGACAAAATCATTCACTGCTTTACCCTGCTCATACAGATGCTCTAGTATATGCAATGAGTTGGAACATCACAAATTAAGAGGTATAGCAGCTGACGCTCTGTCACTGCAAGTCCAGGAGGACTTTCCTTCCAACATAAGAATGGCTGAAAGACAGTCTTCTGGACATGGTCAGCACCCTCTGCAAGCCAGTGTACTTTTTCAAAAGCTAGGTTTACCTTGTGTGCCATGTAGGAAGTATATATGTTTTTCTCCCAAATGCAGTGCCGCCATGATGTTCCTGCTATTGCAGCTGACCATCTTGCCCAGTTGGAGTTGATGGGAAGACAACCAGCGGGATATTTGCTGCCTGATGCACTTTAACAAGTGATTGGCTGTGTGTCTACTCCTGCCAGTCCAATAAGCTCTAACACGCCATTGCAACACTTCACTTTATAAAAATAATAGGAGGGAGGAGAAGTAGGAGCAGTGTTGCTGCTGTTGAGGACAGGAGGATGTCCATGGAGGAGGAGGTGAAGGAGGCAGATAAGTAACTGATTTGGGGCAAGAACGACACAAAGGTGGAGGTGTCAATAGAACCTGGCCTTTTTGCTGTGGTGCTGCTTGACGGCAAAAAACATTGAGACAGTGGGCCGTGAAAGACATGTACTGTTCCTGTCCATAACAGCTGCTCCAGGTGTTCACAGTGGCGTGAACCCTGCCCCACAACAAGAATTGCAAAGAACGGCCCACGTTCAAAGCGAGTATGATTACAAGGACACTGTACTGCACATCGATGTAGCCTGGCTGCCACAAAGGAGACTAGGAGAAAGAGGATACCCTTGTTGTGCTAGCTGATGGCCAATTTTATTTTCCCACTGAATCAAGTGATGCCATTGCATGTGTTGCAATAGAGCCGTGGTGCCTATGTTTGGTTTTGAAAGTCCAAGGCTTATTTTTGTTCAGCAAATCTTGCATTAAGGAATGCTTTTGTCTTCTGACATTGTGGAGAAAATCTGCACAGAACTAGTGGCAGTCGAGCTTGGCTTACTTTGGCATGTTTCAAACCTTGCCCACAATATCAGTGGCATTACTAGTTCCAGAGCAGACCATAATAGAAACAGATCTGACCCTGGCAGTTTCATTGGAGATTCTGGCTGTATATTGCCTCTGCTCTTTATTGCTGCCACTGCTACCACCTACCTCCTCAGATGTTCTTCTCCTCGGCACCCTTTTCCAGCTCCCAGGTTCCGTCCAACACACAATCATCATAGTCATCATCCTGCCTGCCACTTTTAGCAGACTGTGTTATGTCATCGTGGACACTTCATACCCTACTCTGTATTTGCTCCATTACCACTGTCCCTACCACCACCACTGTGGCTACAGATGCCACTACTACCACCAGCACCACCAAATCAGCTATGCATGGGGACCACCACCTCCCTCTTAACCTTCTCCTCATGGCAGCCCAAACACAGCCTGTTCTCACACAACTCATCAACAGGGAGACTCTCTTGGCTACCTTCCATAGTGTGTGGTGGGGTTTTGTTGCTTCTTCTTAGGACACAATAAGGCACCCCAGTGGGAGGGGGCAATTATGACAGAGAGGATGCAACTGAAAGTCATCTTTGGGTTGTAAGGAGGACAAGCAGGGGGAATGCTGTGACCCCTAGCTCCAAGGCATGGTGTCAGACTCAGAGGTGACCTTCACATCATTCTGCTGTGACTGAGAAAAGGAGTGAGCCATCCAGTCCACAATGTCATCCACTTTGTCCTGAATAATGATGCTTCGCCCTTCGGAATCCAGGGAGAAAGAACTGTAGCCTACTACTACTACTACTACTACTACTACTACTACTACTACTACTGGACTGATGACTGTGCTGCTAATGCTGCTACCCTCTTTCTCACTCTGGGAAGATGAGGCATAGGTCTTTCGTTTTGAACTCTTCTATTTTCCAGACATTTTATGTTTCATAATAATTTTGTTTAATTATATGCAAATGAGCAAAAGGGGAAAATGCCACTTCCCCTGCAGTTTATTGACAGGGCAAGGCAGTGTAAACGATCACGCCTGCCCAGGCATGTCAATCAAATTATAGAGGGTGCAGCAGTTCCAAAGAGAGTGTTGAGCCTCTTGAAGTAATGATAATGCCCCTGTTGCTCCTAGAGTCTATTTTGCATATATTAAAACATTATTTTTCTCAGCAGTGCAGGCACATATAAACATGACACCAACACAGATGTCTTCAGCTGCCAAGCACACATGCAAAAGGTCAGTCTGTATCATAGGTACAAATCTGCTAAAAAAGATGGCGTTTAAGCGCAGAGTTACCAGCCTGCTGTGACCAGCTCCCTCAAAGCTTTCCCTCAGTGTTCCCTGATCACATTCCCTAAATTATTTTCCTTATATTGTCCCTATTTGTCACACTAAAATAGATAATTGTGTCTTTGTAATCAATTTGGTAGACACTGCAGACACACTACTTCCTAGTCAGAACACAGTATGGTGCATATTCTCGGTCAGCATAGGGATCTATCTGCCTACTGTACCCCCAATTGGCTTATGACACTTTATTTCAGCCTCTGAGCCAATCAGGGCAAGCGCCTCCACTCCTCCCAGTGTCATGTGATCCTCTGTCTTCTTCCTCCCTCATGGTTTTTCCCTGCCAAAATCAACAGTATAATGTCGCTGGGCACAATTTGTTTTTGAGATCCAGCCAAACTAATCAAATATCTTTGTATTGTAATGTAATGAATATGATTGGTTTAGCACAAAATGGGACACTTTAGAGCTATTTTTTTTTAGCAGGAGGTGCTCAAACCCACATGAAGTCGTGCATATATACAGGGGAGCAAAGCCAGCCTTGAGTGGGACTCGCAGACTCCTCCCATTGCTGGCATGGTTACATGCTGGAGGTAACTGGTGAGCTGTTTGTGAGTCAGCCTCATGCTCCTGTAATTTTCCCACTGGCTCCTGGTATTGCCCATATGGCTCAGGTAGGAGAGCGTTAGGTCCCGGGCTACTAGAGAAACCTTGGCGTGGTGCCCGGGCTTAGACATGTTCTACACCGTAGGACATATTGACTAATCTCTCAATTTTAAAATCAGTTTGAGGGTTTAGTGAGACTGCAGAGTGCACCTGTCTTTTGCTATTGTTTTGTTATATTGATTATGACATCCGCACTTGTTACCATGTGTGAGATGTCTATTGTGGTACCTGTGGTTCGCCGCGGGCATCCTCCACCGTATGCATTTTGCTGGGGATCGCCATTAGCAACGGGCCACAAGTGCAGGATTTGCTCCCCTGTATATATGCACAACTGCATGTGGGTTTGAGCACCTCCTGCTAATGCCACCCTGTCTTTTTAGTTTGTATATATAGATTCCTGGAGGTGTATAAACTCCAATTTAAATGTGCCTGTTTTCCATCTACAGGCCACATTTAGGTGCACCTGTGAGGCCTGGGCCATATCAGTCAGTCTTGAGTGGGACTCACAGACTCCTCCCTCCTCCCATTGCAAGCATGGTTACATGCTGGAGGTAACTGGTGAGCTGTTTGTGAGTCGGCCTCATGCTCCTGTAATTTGCCCACTGGCTCCTGGTATTGCCCATACGGCTCAGGTAGGAGAGCGTTAGGTCCCGGGCTACTTGAGAAACCTTGGCGTGGTGCCCGGGCTTAGACATGTTCTACACTGTAGGACATGTTGACTAATCTCTCAATTTTAAAATCAGTTTGAGGGTTTAGTGAGACTGCAGAGTGCACCTGTCTTTTGCTATTGTTTTGTTATATTGTTATATTGATTATGACATCTGCACTTGTTACCATGTGTGAGATGTCTATTGTGGTACTTGTGGTTCGCCGCGGGCATCCTCCACCGTATGCATTTTGCTGGGGATCGCCATTAGCAACGGGCCACAAGTGCAGGATTTGCTCCCCTGTATATATGCACGACTGCATGTGGGTTTGAGCACCTCCTGCTAATGCCACCCTGTCTTTTTAGTTTGTATATATAGATTCCTGGAAGTGTATAAACTCCAATTGAAATGTGCCTGTTTTCCATCTACAGGCCACATTTAGGTGCACCTGTGAGGCCTGGGCCATATCAGCCAGCCTTGAGTGGGACTCGCAGACTCCTCCCTCCTCCCATTGCAAGCATGGTTACATGCTGGAGGTAACTGGTGAGCTGTTTGTGAGTCGGCCTCATGCTCCTGTAATTTGCCCACTGGCTCCTGGTATTGCCCATATGGCTCAGGTAGGAGAGCATTAGGTCCCGGGCTACTTGAGAAACCTTGGCGTGCTGCCCAGGCTTAGACATGTTCTACACCGTAGGACATGTTGACTAATCTCTCAATTTTAAAATCAGTTTGAGGGTTTAGTGAGACTGCAGAGTGCAACTGTCTTTTGCTATTGTTAAATTATACCATCAAACTCTAAAGTAAAATGTAACAACATCTATTCGTGACCTTAATCTCAAGAGAACATGGGTCATGCAGCAAGACAATGACTCAAAACACATGTCGTTCCACCGAAGAATGGTTAAGGAACAATAAAGTTAAAGTTTTAGAATGGCAAAATCAAAGTCCTGACCTAACTCCAATAAAAATATTATGGAAGGACCTGAATTCAGTAGTTTATGGGAGGAAACCCACCAATATAACATAATTAAAGCTGTTTTATATGGAGGAATGCAAGGACGGACTGGGAACTTAAAGTGGCCCTGGAAAAAACTTAAAAGTGGCCCAATGTTGTATGCAGGTCCAAATTGACAGAAGGTGGGTCAACACAAGTAGTAGATAGGGCCAGAATAATACCAATACCATAGTGCAGTTCAAAATACTGCCCCAGCAAAAGCCAAATTCCGCAGTGCTCAACAAAATACTGTTGCCCTCACC
The DNA here is from genome assembly GCF_014858855.1 of Bufo gargarizans. Classification (NCBI taxonomy): domain Eukaryota; kingdom Metazoa; phylum Chordata; class Amphibia; order Anura; family Bufonidae; genus Bufo; species Bufo gargarizans. The sequence continues at coordinate 257,625,578 of NC_058081.1, read as the reverse complement.
ACAGTATTCAACTGACCATCCCGAAGACAGGGATACAGTTGAATTCAGAAGGACAACTGTGGCCTTTGGCCAGTTGCATAAGTGCCTGATGCTCCTGCATTAATTAATGTAATGTACCCAGCAGGCAGCCGTTAGGAGGGCTCAGACGGCCCTCTGGGTATCGTCCCACTGGGAATTTTACCTGTATGGTCAATGGCCAGTCCGCCCCTGGAGAAAAGAGCTATAATTTCTCGAAGCTGATATGCAGCACTAATCAACAATCACAGGAAACATTTAGTTGCACTTATTACTCCTGAAGTGGTCACACCAGATACTGAAAGCAGAGCTTCACATACTTTTGCCACTCACAGACGTGTGATATTGGATGATTTTCCACAGTAAGTAACTGACCAGGTCCAAAATACCTCGTTTGATTTGGTTATCTTCATCTACTTTTAGGACTTTTGTGAAATTCTGATATAGTTTTATGTCAAATTTATGCAGAAATATAAAAAATTCTGAAGGGTTCAAAACTTTCAAGCATCACTGTAGATAGAGTTGGGACTGATGTAAGATAGATAGATAAATATATAGATAGGCTTGTAAAGTATAGTTTGTAATTGGATTGAAAACTGGCTGAAGGACCATGTCCAGAGAGTTGTGGTCAATGATTCTTATTCAGAATAGTCCCAGGTTATAAGTGGTGTACCCCAAGGTTCAGTGCTGGGCCCTTTATTATTTAATTTATTTATTAATGATATTGAGGAGGGGATTAATAGCCCCATATCTATTTTTGCAGATGACACAAAACTGTGTAGAACTGTACAGTCTATGGAAGATGTCCATAAACTACAAGCTGACTTGAACACTGGGAAATTTGCGATAAAAATTCACAATTAGAATATTCGTGATCTACACTACTCATGAACAGCACCATCTATTGGATTCATAGTATTGTCATAAGACTATAAAACTAATAGATGGCGCTGTTCATGAGTCATTACAAGTAGGGCAATAGTCCTCAGATACACACTAACAAGCTTATATTACTGCAGATAAAGTGCTAGAAGATGTGTGAATGATAGCAGCAATCCGATATACACCTCAGGCTATTATAGGCTGCTTGCTACACGGTGTGTGGACTCTGTTGAGCAGTGTGCCCGACTTACTAGCTCCCCAACTAGATGAACAGCGCCATCTATTGGTTTCATAGTCTTATGACAATAGTAATCGTCTCTTAATAAGACTATGAAACCAATAGATTGTTCATGAGTAATGTAGATCGTGAATATTCTAATTGCGAATTTTTATCGTGAATTTTCCATGCAAAGACTACACTAATAATCTTGTCATAAGACTATGAAACCAATAGATGGCGCTGTTTATGACTCATGAACAGCGCCATCTATTGGTTTCATAGTCTTATGACAAGATTATTACTCTTGTCATAAGACTATGAAATCAATAGATGGCGCTGTTCATGAGTAGTGTAGATTGCGAATTTTCCATGCAAATGTCTTTCCCATATGCCCATGTTTATGCAAATTAGATTTTACATGACAAAACTGTATAGAAAGGTTATTGAATATTATGTTAGGACAATCAGAAAACTTTTTGTCTCCCTAATGATATTTATCTAGGTGCGCAGGTCCACCCAAGCTATCCAACAGATCTGAAGTAACTTTGAGGCTTACTGGCTCTCAGTCAGATGAGAGCTGGTTTGGAATGTCTCACAGTGCACAAGGGTACCATTGTAAGGTATGCTGACTAAGCTTGTCATCTGTCTCATGGGTAGATTGATGGCTTGCATATACCAGGCTTTTGGCATATAGCCTTTGTGTGGTTGTCTATTGTATGTTGTAGATAATAGGAGTCCAAGATGCATCCAGCCATCCTCTTAATGCTGTTTCCAAACCATTTTGATGGGGTTTCCATCAATCTCTAACTTTTTTTTGTGAACCAGACACTCTCTCTTCTTCAGAGCAGGGGGTGCCTGGTTTGATGCTCGGGTCTCCCATTGACTTTCATTACATTAAATTGTACTCGAGCACCCGCAGTATTCGGCTGAGAACTTGGATGTGCCGAGCATAACGATGCTCGAGCCGAACAGCAGTTCGGCCGGGCATGCTCGCTCAACACTACAATTGAGTATATCACTGGATGTATTAACAACCCTGGTGCCACAGATATCAGCTCCTTTCTCTTCCTTTGTATTGTGGGGATTCGCTCTGGTAGGCAGGTTAGTGGACGCAGTATAGAGGCAACCACAAAGTCTTTAACTTAAAAAGTTCAGTGTTTATTCACACAGAAGGCAAAACAAAATGACAGTTCGCAGTCTTGGTGTTCATTCACACCATGGAAAGTCCACAGAGCAAAACATTAACCTTGTTAGCAGTTTTTTATCAGCGGTCCCCAGCAGGCTTTAAGGGCCTGTTTTCCAGCATGCGGCTCTCAGTCCTTTAGCACGGCACACATCTTCAGATCCCAAAACACAGAGACTCCATAGCTTCACTGTGAGATGGAGGATAATCCACCACATCTGACAGTGCTGACTGCTTTTATATAAGCCTCCCAATTTTAGATGTTTATGCTTGTTATCTGAAGGGATACATTTTTTGTGCAATTACTCAGTGAGGATTTTAAGTTCTCCCATTTATCCTCAGTATTATTATGTGACAGTAGCTGCTCCCAGTCTATGCCCTAAAATGCTGCCATTAACCCAGGGAAATTAGCCTTTTTGAAATTCTGTGTCTTTGCTCTACCGGACAGAGTTTACTTTTTATAGTTTAGGGGGAATTAATTGTGGTTACTATTACCTAGTGTTTCTCGAACAGTAACATTAACAACAAGCTCTGCATCATTAGAAATTACCAGATCAAACAGAGCATCGACCCTAGTGGGACCTTCTACAAACTGGCCCTTATGGTGGTCCTGCAGCAAGTTGAGAAATGTTTGCCCCTTTGCGGTTAAGGGAGAACCGTGACCTCAGTCAATATCTGGGAAGTTAAAATCTCCCATTATGACCACTGTACCAGCCTGTGCCGCCCGCTTTATTTGGTTATACAGTTGCGTTTCTATCTCTTCTGTGATGTTAGGGGGTCTCTAGATTACACCAAGTATTATTTTTTCTGTGTTTATATCCCTTTGAACTTCAACCCATAAGGTTTCAACATCCTCACCATCCGCACCCACAATTGCCTCTTTCACACTTGTCTTCAGATCAGAACAGGCACATACCACCACCTTTTATATTGACCCGGTCTTTCCTAAATAGTGTAAAACCCTCAATATTTACAGCCCAGTCATGCAAAGAGTCCAACCATGTCTCAGCCACACCAACTACATCTATCTGTTCTTCTAGTACCATAGCCTCCCCCATTTTTCTAGCTAGACTTCTGGCATTTGTGAAAATACATTTTAAATTACTATTACCTGTAAAGTGAACATCTGGGATTTTTGGGTTACCTTGGTTGATGTTTGTATGTTACAGGTTTTTGTTACCAGCAGTTCTATTTTTCATCGGTGTATAGTTCTGCTGAGTCTTCTACTTTCCTTACTAACACCACCCCCACTAAATCCCCACTCTCCCCTCCTATATCCCACTCTCCCCTCCTATATCCCACTCTCTATCTACACTATCTACCCACTTATTAGTATGATCCCTCCCCCTCCCCCCAGATCCTTGTTTAAAAGCTCCTCCAGCCATCTAACCATTTTTTCCCCCAGAGCAGTTGCACCCTCCTCATTAAGGTGCAGCCCATCCCTACTGTAGAGCCTGTTACCGACCGAGAAGTCGGCCCAGTTCTCCATGAACCCAAACCCTTCTTTCCTGCACCAGCCAGCTTCTAAGCCACTTTTTTAACTCCCTAAGCTCCTGTTGTCTCTCTGGTGATGCTCGTGGCACTGGTAGTATTTCTGAAAACACTACCTTGGAGGTCCTGGACTTGAGCTTCTCACCTAGTTCCCTAAAATCATTTTTAAGAACCTTCCATCTCCACTGACTTTGTCATTGGTGTTAATGTGTACCATAACCGCCGGGTCTTCCCCAGCCCCACCCAGCAATCTATCAATCCGATCCACAATATGCCGAACCCGAGAACCCGACAGACAACACACTGCATTCAACGTCCCGGCGACAGATGACCCTGTCTGTCAGCCTAACAATAGAGTCCCCTACCACCATCATCTGCCAGACCTTTGCTGCACTCCTTTTTCCATCCTTCCTGCAGCGGTCATCCTCCTGGTTGCTAGGAGAAACGCCCTGCTGCAGTGTTGCTGGCCCTGGGCTTCCATCCCTAATATCAGCCAAACACACATATTTACTAGGGCGTGCCAGCTCAGGACTAGCCTCCCTGGCACTTTTCTCTCTACCCCTTCTTCCTACATTAACCCAACTGCTCACCTGATATTCCTGATCTTGCCCTCCTCCTCCCACCTCCATTTCACTGACCCCAGTCAGTCTTAGCCTCTCTCCAGGTCTGCAACGCCCCTAAGTATTTCAAGCGGCTTATTTAGATCCAAGATCTGTGCTTCCAAATTTGCAACGTGATTGCATATAGTGCAATTGTATTCACCCTTGAAAGGCTCTTAAAGTCACGCATACATTGCACAGGGCACACAATTAGTGGCATCATCTATGGAGTAGTGATGAGCGAACATGCTCGGCCGAATACCTGTTCGGCTCAAGCATCGCTATGCTCGGCAGATCCGAGTGCTAGGCCGAATAATTTGGGTGCCCGAACACAATTTAATATAATGGAAGTCAATGGGAGAACCCCAGGCAGCCCCTGCTCGGAAGACAAGGGGGTGTCTGGTTAATAAAAAAAAAGGTTAGAAATTAATGGAAACCCGATCAAAAAGATTTAGCAACAGCATTGAGAGGATAGTTGGTTGCATCTTAGACTCCTATTATGTACACCATACAATAGACAACCATGCAAAAGCTATATGCCAAAAGCCAGGCATGTATAAGCCATCCATCTATGCATGAGACAGATAACAGGAAGCATACCTTACAATGGCAGCCTTATGCACTATGAGATATTGCAAACCAGCTTTCATCTGACTGAGAAACAGTAAACCTGAAAGTTATTTTCCATCTGTTGGATGGCTTGGGTGGATCTGCACACCTATATCAATATCATTAGGGCGACAAAAAGTTTTCTTTTTGTCCGAACATAATATTCAATATCCTTACTATACAGTTTTGTCATGTAAAAACTAATTTGCATAAACATGGGCATATGGGAAAGACATGCAAATGAGCAGAATCTGCCTTGTTTTTCAGCTGTCATAAGACTATTAAAACCAATAGATGGTGCTATTGAGTTATGAACAGCACCCTCTATTGGTTTCACAGTCTTATGACGAGACAAATATTCTTGTCAGAAGACTATGAAACCAATAGAGGGCACTATTCATAACTCAATAGTGCCCTCTATTGGTTTCATAGTCTTCTGACAAGAATATTAAACTGAGTCTTATGACAAGCTTATTAGTGTAGCCATTACCATGGAAAATTCGCGATTAGAATATTTGCGATCTATACTAGGATGATATCTGGCACTGGGAAAGCTGGGTAATTGCGATCTACACTGAGTGATTACCCAGCTTTTCCAGTGTCAGATATTATCACTGACTAGAATATTCGTAATATATCTGTTTATGGTTCTCCACATTAATTAAGAATGTGGTGACAGACATATCTTTATAATACAATTTAAGTAGAATAGAGTAGGAATTAATGAGATAAATGATTTAATAACTGTCTTGAAAATTGAAAATTGGGCAATTAGAGTATTAGTTAATCTAATTTATACCTTCCAGTGACTTGTCTATCCTACAGGAATAAAGTATTTTTAGAAAATTACTAAAGAAAAATAAATCTTTGATTTAACCTTTGAAAGCTTTGTCCTCTTCTGGAGATTACATGGTAGACCTTACTTTATGAAATTCTGAATTCTTTTGGAAGGAAGGTTCTTAGGATTTCAGTTTTTTTTTTTTTCATACGTATGAGACGATACAACTATCATAGGATGTATGTAGTGTCATGTCTTAACACCCCTTTAATGCATATTCATTCTCTTTCCATCTGTTATTTTTGTACTCATTCGGGTCATACTGTCATAATATAAATTTACCAAAGATAGAATTTGTGATGAAGACATAACTGTGTATCTCATATGAGGGAAGTTTTTTTTATAACTAAACCAACTGGATAAAACTAAAATTGATGTTGGGGTGTTACCCAAGGATTGAACGAACACTGCAAAAGCTGTTAAAAATTCAAGCTTAAATACTTCACAATTATTTTTCAAGGGGATTACCATGGAAAATATCACCTGAGGCAATACAAGCAAAACTAAAATTGCCAAATATTATTCATTAGATGCTCTGTTCCTGCCAGATAGCTGGGTCTTATATAACACCTTCTATTTTCCTGCCCATGTGTTGTCCCCTCAGTTGCACTCTGATGGTGGTGAGCGAATGCTCACAGCACATAATTGTAAAGATGGTTTTATGGCAAATATTATAATTTCACTGTTCTAGGCTTTATATGAATTTATATATTTTAGGAATTGCTGTAGAACAGAAGATTATTACCATCCTTAAGAACCATAGATACATCTATAAGATTGTTTATAAATGGTGGAGCTCTTTCTGCCATTCTTAAGGAGGACAAAAGATTTGTGATTTTTGTCCTGTATGCAGATATGCTCTATTGTTTTTTTTAATGACATCTGCTATTTCATCCATGAGTAGATGTCAAAGGATACAAAATGTTAATCTGAAAGATGACATATAATTCCTTTTTAATAATGCTTTCATTGTTTCTCTTATATAGTCAACGTTTGATGTACTATTTATATTTTCTGGCAATAAAAAGTTTTACAATGGTATATGAAGGGGGGGCAGGGGTGGTGGTGTTAAACCTCTCCACCTGGCCAAATATGTAAAGGGAAACTTACTTACCTGATTTCCTGCCTTGGCTCCATGCTCCTTCTCCTCCAGGTCTGTTTTTAATTTTTGCTCCTTTGCTGGAAACATGGTTTTACGCAGACTGCAGCCAATCACTGGTCGCAGCAGTGACGGCTCCCTTTATGTCATGACAAATAGTCACATGACACAATAGGCTCCAGTCACCACAAGGGCCAGTGATTGGCTGCAGGTGACATCAAACTGGATATTTTTAGAGAGAGAACAAAGTGTGAAATTTTGGTCAAAGTACTTAATATTGCAGCCTTTGTTGCATCTGTGATTGTTAAAAACAAGCTTGAAATACTTCAATAATTTTCTTGATTTTAAAAAACACCCTTTCTGAGCAAAATACTTAATTTTACAGCCCTTGTTGCATCTCTCAGTGTGAAATACAAGCGTTAGATACCTCTGTCATACTCCGTTATTAAAAAAACACCCTTTTTGGGCAAAATACCTAATTTGCGGCCTTGTCTGCATCTGTCAGTGTGAAATTCAGGCATTATATACTGCTGTCATAATCTGTTATTAAAAAAACACCCATTTTGGGCAAAGTACTTAATATTGCAGCCTTTGCTGCATCTGTGATTGTTAAAAACAAACTTGAAATACTTCAATAATTTTCTGGGTTTTAAAAAACACCCATTTTTGGCAATACCCTCCATCTGGGGCCTCTGCCGCATTAGTCAGTGTGCAATTTAAGCTAGAAATACAGCTATAATTTTCTGGGTCTTAAAAAAAACACCCTTTTTGTGCAAAATACTCAATTTTACAGCCCTTGTTGCATCTGTCAGTGTGAAATTACAGCATTATATATTGCTGTCATATTCTGGTATAAAAAAACACCCTTTTTGGGCAAAATAATACATTTTACAGCCCTTGCAGCATCTGTCATTGCGAGATACACGCTTTAGATACTGGTGTTCTATTCTGTTATTAAAAAACACCCATTTTGGGCAAAAAAAAAAATTTGCGGCCTTGTCTGCATCTGTCAGTGTGAGATACAATCTTGAAATACAGCAATAATATTTTGGGTTTAAAAAAACACTAATTTTGGGCAAAGTACTTAATATTTCTGCCCTTGCTGCATTTTTTATTGTGAGATACACGTGTCAGATACTAGTGTTCTATTCTGTTATTAATAAAACACCCATTTTGGGCAAAAAAATAAATTTGCAGCCTCGTCTGCATCTGTCAGTGTGAGATACAAGCTTGAAATACAGCAATAATATTCTGGGTTTAAAAAAGCACTCATATTGGGCAAAGTACTTATTATTGCAGCCCTTGCTGCATTTGTCATTGTGAGATACACGCATTAGATACTGGTGTTCTATTCTGTTATTAAAAAAACACCCATTTTGGGCAAAAAACTAATTTTGCGGCCTTGTCTGCATCTGTCAGTGTGAGATACAATCTTGAAATACAGCAATAATATTCTGGGATAAAAAAAACACATTTTGAACAAAGTACTTAATATTTCCGCCCTATCTGAATTTGTCAGTGTGAAATTCAAGCGTTATATACTCCTGTCATATTCTGTTATTTAAAAAAACTACATTTGCAGCCTTGTCTGCATCTGTCAGTGTGAGATACAAGCTTGAAATACAGCAATAATATTCTGGGTTAAAAAAAAAAACTGAGTGGGAAGGGGGGGGGGGGGGGGGGACAGCAGCAGTGGCATACAGTACAAGATGGTAGCAGATCACGGTAGTAGCAGAACCTAACAACAGCAGGCCCAGTGGCATGCATATCCTTTTAAAATATTAACATGTACATACAGTATCAGTAGGTGAAGAAGCCCCATCGAAGAAATAGTAGTAGAAACAGCAGGTATGTGGCATCAGGCAGGTGGCATCATCAGAATGGTGGCAGCAGCACGTGGCCAGAATGGTGGCAGCAGCACGTGGCCAGAATAATAGCCCCTTTTGCAGAATATTCCCATGTGGCAGCACACTGCAGTATGATAATTAGTGGCAGAATGATCTATTCTGTTGCATCAGGTACCAGTGTCTGGAAATCCTGGTTGATCCATGCCTGATTCATCATTATGAAGGTTAGTATCGAGGGCCGTCTTTAATATTGATTGGACCCTGGGCAAAAATTTACTTGGGCCCCCTGTATCCCGCCTTCCCACACCTTAGCAGGCATCCACGCCCTCCACCACAACACACATACAAAAAATCCACACACCTGGTAGAGTCCAATGAATGACTGTAAATACTTCCAGTTCTGAAGACTCCAGAGGCTCAGGATCAGTGCTCTGGGCTGGAAGTGGGCACCGCTCTGCAGGAAGGAGACCAGGGCTCGGCTCACCTTAGCATTACAGTGCACCCCAGCACCCCACCTTAGCGTTACAGTGCACCCCAGCACCCCACAGTATGCAGTATAGCACCCTATAGTATACAGCAACCCACAGTATGCAGTATAGCACCCTATAGTATACAGCACCACACAGTATGCAGTATAGCACCCCACACTATACAGTATACAGCAACCCACAGTTTATAGTAGAGCAGTATAGCAGCCCACAATATACAGCACCCCACAATATACAACACCTCACAGTATACAGTAGAGCAGTATAGCACCTCACGTATACAGCACCCCAAACTATACACAATACAGCCCCCCACACTATACAGCCCCCCCACACTATACAGTACAGCAGTATAGCACTCCACAATATACAGCACCCACAGTATACAGTATACAGCCCCCCACAGTATACTGGCCCCCACAGTATACAGCACCCCACTATACAGTACAGCAGTATAGCACTCCACAATATACAGCACCCACAGTATACAACCCCCCACAGTATACAGCCCCCCACAGTATACAGCCCCCCACAGTATACAGCCCCCCACACTATACAGTAGTTTACAGTATATTAGTATAACAGCCCCTGTCACCTTTTTCTGATGTAACCTTCACAAAAAAAGCTCCACAGTTAAGGCAAACTTCTACACAACACTCCTGTTAGGACCTTGATGACCTCATAGCCATGTGACCAGTAATATTGCTAGGTTACTGGTCACATGGTGATGATGTCATCTAAGGTCCTAGAGAATCACAGCTCTCACAGTATGCTGCTTGGAGTGCAGGCAGGCATGGCATGGCAGCACCCCCTGTGTAGCTGACAGCCTGACACCCGGGGCAGTGGCTAGCAGGGCTCAAGAGGCAGCTGCCTTGGGCCCCCCAGGAGCAACTGGGCCCGGGGCAGCTGCCCTTTTTGCCCCTTGTTAAAGACGGCCCTGTTAGTATCTCAACCTTTTGGGAGGAAAGGAGAGTTCTCTTAACCTACCCTATGCTGCACTGCACTAAACACCCGCTATGATGCCACACTACTGACCATGCAGGAAAACATGCCCATGGCAAACTCGGGCAGTGGTGGCCACACAGTTTGCATACCCAGTAGTCCAGCAGATTTTGGATCATGGGTGACAGGGTGCAGTTCATACTGATGCTGCTGGGTGGTTTCTTCACAAGGCAGCTGAATAAAACTGCTCATCAGAGACTCCAGACTTAGGCTACTTTCACACTAGTGACAATGAACTCCTGCAGGCTGTTCCGGGGGTGAACTGCCCCCGGACTACCTCTCTGGCCCCATTGACTATAATGGGAGCGGGCCAGAGTTCTGGCTGCAGCATGGCAAACATGTCGTAGTTTTATTCCGGCCGCCTTTTGGCATGTTTGCCGTGCTGCCTCCAGCATTAGCAGCAGCATGGTTCCGACAGGCTGTTCACCCTCCGGAACAGCCTTCTGGAGTTCCTTGCTGCTAGTGTAAAAGTACCCTTAACTGGCTGCTTATGGAGCTGGTGCTACTCCTGCCCCCCCCTACCTTTCATGGCAGTGTGGAGCGTGACCTTCCTGAGGACAGGCGATGGCACTTGTAGGCAGCCACCAACTACACATTATGTCTACATAGAAGTCCATTTTTGCATCCCTCTCACAAGGTATAAAAATTGCACACATGTTTGACAGGTAATGAGGTTGTAACAGCGTTTATAGCTAGTAGTCATCCCTCTGCTGAAATCTGACAATGAGGCTGTCAGTACAGAAACATGACAGCATGCGCCTGGCCATTTGCGCAAGGGGCTCAGCGGCCCTCCCTCTGTCTTTCTCCACTGCATACTGCCACAGTCTGTCATGGTCATCTGTGTTGTCTTCATCATCACACTGCAGCTCCTCATGCAACTCTGCTCCTGTTGAAGTCCTGTCGCTTGGGCAGATAAACAATCTAGTTGTGTATAAAATTCCTGGGCGCTTATGTCCTTCTCGTTCTCATCCTCCTCCTCTTCTTCATCATCCTCAGGGCTCAGGGGCCGTAAGATGTAAGTGCCACGTCTTCTGTCCCCTCACCAATCACATTTGTCAGCATCCCCTGCAGGATGTGAAGGAGTGGAATGACATCATTCATCCCATAGTTCTGCCGACTGACAAAAAGTGGGCTCTTTAAAGGGCCTAAGCAAATGACATGTGTCAAGCATGAGCTGCCACTGGCTAACAAGGAAGTTACACCAGGGAGTAGACCTGTCCTAACATATGGAGAGTAGACCTGTCCTAACATATGGAGCACGGAGTTCCAACGGGTGGAAATGTCACATATCAGGTGATGTTGGGGAACAGAATTTTACAGCTCATGCAGTTCAGTGGAAGATTTGAGGAACCGGGTGACAATGAGATTGAAGACATGCGCCATGCAGGGTGCATGGGTCCGCCCAACCTGACGCAGTGGAGACAAAATGTTCTTCTCGTTATCAGTAACCATGGTTCCTATCTCCAATTGGCGAGGAGACAGCCTTTCTTTATTGATGATGCTGAGCAGTTCCTCCCTCACGTGGCTCCATTCAGCCAGGATGACGAGGTGCAGAACCACGTGACAAAGCCTAGCTTTGGATAGGTAATATGCTGAAGGACCACTGTGAACGGTGCCTAGAGGAAAGGGTGAGGACAAGGTGGAGGATGAAAAGGCAGAGGAGGACACTGGAGCAGAAATCCCAGCATTACAACACTGAGACGGCATTGCCATCACCTGGCCAAGTTGCTGGTGTGCCTGGACCGGAACCACAATTACCCAGTGGGCTGTGAATGACATACAGTTGCAAGAAAAAGTATGTGAACCCTTTGGAATGATTTGGATTTCTGTACAAATTGGTCATAAAATGTGATCTGATCTTCATCTCAGTCACAACAATAGACAAGCACAGTCTGCTTAAACTAATAACACACAAAGAATTAAATGTTACCATGTTTTTATTGAACACACCATGTAAACATTCACAATGCAGGTGGAAAAAGTATGTGAACCCTTGGATTTAATAACTGGTTGAACCTCCTTTGGCAGCAATAACTTCCACCAAACGTTTCCTGTAGTTGCAGATCAGACGTGCACAACGGTCAGGAGCAATTCTTGACCATTCCTCTTTACAGAACTGTTTCAGTTCAGCAATATTCTTGGGATGTCTGGTGTGAATCACTTTCTTGAGATCATGCTACAGCATCTCCATCGGGTTGAGGTCAGGACTCTGACTGGGCCACTCCAGAAGGCATATTTACTCCTGTTTAAGCCATTCTGTTGTTGATTTACTTCTATGCTTTGGGTCGTTGTCCTGTTGCAACACCCATCTTCTGTTGAGCTTCCGCTGGTGGACAGATGGCCTTAAGTTCTCCTGCACAATGTCTTGATAAACTTGGGATTTCATTTTTCCTTCGATGATAGCAATCCGTCCAGGTCCTGACGCAGCAAAGCAGCCCCAAACCATGATGCCCCCACCACCATACCTCACAGTTGGGATGAGGTTTTGATGTTGGTGTGCTGTGCCTCTTTTTCTCCACACATAGTGTTGTGTGTTTCTTCCAAACAACTCAACTTTGGTTTCATCTGTCCACAGAATATTTTGCCAGTACTGCTGTGGAACATCCAGTTGCTCTTGTGCAAACTGTAAACGTGCAGCAATGTTTTTTGGACAGCAGTGGCTTCCTCTGTGGTATCCTCCCATGAAATCCATTCTTGTTTAGTGTTTTACATATCGTAGATTCGCTAACAGGGATGCTAGCATATGCCAGAGCCTTTTGTAAGTCTTTAGCGGACACTCTAGGATTCTTCTTCACCTCATTGAGCAGTCTGCGCTGTGCTCTTGCAGTCATCTTTACAGGACAGCTACTCCTAGGGAAAGTAGCAGCAGTGCTGAACTTTCTCCATTTATAGACATTTTATCTTATCGCGGACTGATGAACAGCAAGGCTTTTGGAGATACTTTTATAACCCTTTCCAGCTTTATGCAAGTCAACAATTCTTAATCGTAGGTCTTCTGAGAGCTCTTTTGTGCGAGGCATCATTCACATCAGGCATCATTGACATCTTGTAAAAAGCAAACCCAGAACTGGTGTGTTTTTTATAGGGCAGCTGTAACCAACACCTCCAATCTCATCTCATTGATTAGACTCCAGTTGGCTGGCACATCACTCCAATTAGCTCTTGGAGATGTCATTAGTCTAGGGGTTCACATACTTTTTCCACCTGCACTGTGAATATTTACATGGTGTGTTCAATAAAAACATGGTAACATTTAATTCTTTGTGTGTTATTAGTTTAAGCAGACTGCAATTGTCTATTGTTGTGACTTAGATGAAGATCAGATCACATTTTATGACCAATTTGTGCAGAAATCCATATCATTCCAAAGGGTTCACATACTTTTTCTTGCAACTGTATATGGTCCTTGACCATAGTTACAACTCCATAGGTCAGCACTGGCGTGAACTCTACCAGACACCAAGAGACCCAAGGACTGGCCCACCTTTTGCTTAACATATGTGTGCAGGGCTGGTACAGCTTTTCTTTTTTTAAAGTAATGTTGGCTTGGTACTCTCCACCTTGGGTGTGCACAAGCCATCAGTTCTCTGAAATGTGCAGAGTCAACTACATGGAAAGGGAGAGGCTGTAGTACTATCAACTTGGTCAGGTGCACGTTCAGCTTCTGCTCCATTGGATGAGTGCACCCTACTGCTGTCTCTTTGCAATCCCTTGGCGATTGATTGCTGTCGAACCAGTGACGAGGAATAGGAGGAGGAGCATCAGGAGCAATATACGACATTGAAGTCGATAGGAAGGAACAACAGTTTCCTTTTGCTGACTTTGAAGAGCCCTGACTGCTTGAGAGGTGTTACAGGCAGATGAGAGATGTAGCGGTTGCTGCATCAGGCTGTATCACTAAATGAGTGGCATGGTTTTCCCACACCACTTTATGGTGACACTCCATGTTTTGACTTAGGGCCGTCATGTCAACATTAGCACCCTGGTCATGCCTCACCTTGTGCCCATATATTCTGCCCACATATACTGCAATGCTAATGTCCCCCAGTGACTTGGTGAAAAAATTCTCACACTGTCAAGTATGGCAATTTCCGTCAACCACTGCGTGATGCCTACCTACCGCTGCTTTTATGAACCTTTGCTCTGCAAGTGTGCTCCTCACAGGTAGTCTCCCAAGTTGCAGATGGTGTACCCCTCCCGCGTTTGGCTCCAGATCTCCCATTTCCACCATGCTGCCTCACAGGCATGCCTCCACCCTGCTGTCTCATGGACATACTGCCACCCTCGTCCCCTGATGATGACAATGTCCCCTCTTCACCCGGCTCCCAAGTGTGATTGGCTACATCATCATCTACATATGTTTGCCTGCCACTTGTGTCATACTCACCTGTCTCTTGCGTACATCCCTGACCTCTTGTAAGATGTAATTCCACCTGACTGTCATCATCGATAGTTGCACGCATAAAGGAGTCCGCAGCGGACCTCTCTTCCAAGTCTCTGCAGGCCTGTAACTGCTGACTTTCCTCACAAAGCTCATTGTCACTGAAAAGCTGAGCAAAGCTGGCGGCATACATCACTTGGCTAGAAGAAGGAGTAGCAAAAGTATGAGGCAGGTTCAGGAGAGGTGAGTGCATAGAGGCAGTTCCTGGACCATGCGTGGTGTCAGAGGACCCACTGAATCCTGGCTGTGTGTATCTGTTGTCACTTGACATGATGTCAAAACATGATGGCTGGATGACACTGGTAGCTCTGGCCTGTTGCTGCGGCTGCTACCACCCACCCCTCGTCTTATTCTGCTGCTACTTGTGCCCGCTACTGCAACATTTTTGCCACTGCCCGTTCTTTTGGATGGCCCAGGCAACTGTTTGTTGGTCATTGTGTGCAGAAACTGTATCACTCAAATAATGGATTAACTCTGAATGTTAGTATACTAGAACGTGAATCACACGGCCAGGGCCGGCGTCATAACCCGGCATACCCGGGCAAGTGCCGGGGCCCACTGTAAGTAAGGGGGCCCAATCGTTTCCGCGGCGCGGCCCTTTTAACATTTTTGCATACTTCTGTTTATGCCTCGCAGCGCCCAGCCCCTCTCTCAAATGATCTCTGAGTCCGACTCCAGGCAGAGAGTCTATGTGCTGCGAGTACACTTTCTACAGCGTGACAGGTATATAAACCTTCCTCAGCCAGCAGCAGCGCAGGACTCGTCTCGGAGGACACAGGGGAGGAGCCGCAGAGCTGCAGATCAGCAGGGGCAGCCAGAAGATTCACGATCAGGATTCAGGACGCATAGCCGAGCCCAGAGGAAACCTGGCTGAAGAAGGCAGAAGCTGCTGCTGGAGTTTTGAATTTAGAATTCAGGTGAGCTACAGAATCAAATAACAGACCAAGACCAGTTACATGTGTTACATTGGGGCCTGCAGCTTGGGGCTATCTCTACAGTACACCAAAACACCAAAATAAAGGCTCAAAGGAGCCAATAATTGAGTAGAGGACAATTACCATGCGTTGCTCTTGCTCAGCAGCACACATGCCTGTAAAACACAATATAAACTCCTATAAGAAAATACCAGAACGTGTGAAATCAATTATACAGTTTATTGGCAAAAATTCATAGGGGGAAATTTTCCTCTTATGATTTTTTGCCAATAAAGTGTATTATTGATTATTATTTTCTTATAGGAGTTTATGTTTTAGGCATCATGCACACGGTCGTTGTATGTCCATGGCTGTATTGCGGCCTGCATACGGCAGGTCTTCAACGCAATACATGGGCACCGACCCATGTACACTCCGCATCACACATGCGGACCCTTTCACTTGAATGGCTCCGCAATCACAGAGATGCAGAACGAACGCATGGATCGGAACCCCATGGAAGCACTATGAAGTACTTCCGTGGTGTTTCTGGCCATGCCTCCGCACCACAATAAAATAGAACTTATACATTTTTTTTTTGCGGGGGGCAGACGGTTAACGGACCCATTCAAGTTGAATGGGTCCGGATCCGTCACGGACGTTACCCGTGCATTGGGGACTGCAACGGATGCACAACGGCCGTGTGCATGAGGCCTAAGGGCTCTTTCATACGAGCGAATGCCGTGCGGGTAATCCGCTGTGTGAAAGACAGCCAAGCCCCGCTCCGGACAGCAGAGATACGGAGCAGTAACATGACTAATAATGCTCCATGCCTCTCTGACATTTTTACTACAAAATCACAGTGAGATAAAGTTGTCACTGTGATTTTGTAGTAAAAAGATCACAGAGAGGCACAGAGCATTATCAATCATGTTAATGCTCTGTGTCTCTGCTGTCCGGGACGGGGCTTGGCTCTTTCACGCAGCGGATTACCCGCACGGCATCCGCTCGTATGAAAGAGCCCTTAGGCCCCTTGCAGACTAGCATTCCTCCCGCAGCGAGTCCACATCGCAGCACCCGGCCTGACCTACCAGCACTGCTGGAGGTCACATAGCATTATATTGATTTATGATCTAACCCTTAAAGTTCTGGAATGTATTGGATAATACTGGCATAATGCTGTTAGTGTCATCTAATACATTCCAGGACTGTAAGGGCTGTTTCACACGAGCGGATGCCGTGCGTGACATCCGCTGCGTGAATGACAGCCAAGACCCGATGCGGACTGCAGAGGCACGGAGCATTAACATGATTGATAATGCTCCGTGCCTCTCTGTGATCTCTTTACTACGAAATCACAGTGAGATAAAGTTGTCATTGTGATTTCGTAGTAAAGAGGTCACAGAGAGGCACGGAGCATTATCAATCATGTTAATGCTCCGTGCTTCTGCAGTCTGCATCGGGTCTTGGCTGTCATTCACGGAGCGGATGTCACGCACGGCATCCGCTCGTGTGAAACAGCCCTAAGGGTTACATAGCATCATAAATCAATATAATGCTATGTGAATCCTGTCAATGCTGGGAGGTCAGGTCGGGTGCTGCGATGCGGACTCGCTGCGGGAGGAACGCTCGTCTGCAAGTGGCCTTAGCACAGAGGGGCCCACTGAGGCTTTATCGCCCAAGGGCCCACATGAACCTGGAGCCGGCCCTGCACACGGCAATATATTACACCTTCTTTTAATACTGAGGCAAAAAAGTAAAATAAGGGCTACATTTTATAGACACTGGACATATATCCATATCTATATGTGTGCTCCTAAGTGTAAAATTACACAACCCCTTTAAGTTGATGTATTATTACTAAGATAATACTGTATGTATACCAAAGCAAAGTGTCAGATGTTTCCTGCTAGTAAAAGCTGTTCATGCATCTATTGTATGTATTAGAAAATATTTCTAATATCTTGACTATTTTATGTAAAAGTACCTTACCAAATAAATAACACTTAGCATTTTAAGTGTTCTGCCAAAACAAATTTCATTCATTAGGGAAGTGGATTTTTATGCAGTGCGTATTTTAAATGAACTAAAAAGATTAATGCTGCTCGTGGACTGTAAATTAACAACTACTGATCCCCTTTGGAATTAAAAGACATAAATAATGTTGGTTTTATTATGATATGTACATATATTTATGTCGGAGAAATTACTCAGTAAAATATATCCTTAGCATTGTCAGGGATAGCGATTAATAGAATTTTGTTCTGGGGGATTTCATTATGAAATTGCTCTGCAGATGACACTTAAATATACATAGTAAGAGGGAGAAAACAAGCAAACATAAAAATAAGCCAATAGTCTTCGATTCTTTGTTCCTGTGGGAGATTAGTCACTGCTGGAGGTGTCTTTCAGCGCCTTAGTCCCCTTTCCCCACTGAAATAATACTGCAGGGGTCAGCAATCTCCGGCACTCCAGATGTTGTGAAACTACATCTCCCATCATGCTTACTTACTTGGCTGTTCTCTGAATTATCCACAGATGTGAAATGAACATGCTGGGAGTTGTCTTTTTGCAAGGTTGCTGATCCCTGCAATACTGCATGTTCACTTGAGACTGGCATAAAGTGTACGGTCCTTTCAGGTCGATCCGTGACTGAAAATACAGTGGAAAAGTCTGGTGTTTGCCACAGTTCTGTGTGAACAACTGCTACAAAAATCACAGCATAGAAGAAAATTGAGAATTGACGTGCTTAATTAGGAAACTTGATACCTTTATTAATGAGTGGGTATGAGCAAGAGTAATCAATATACTCAGATGCTCTGATATAAAAAAAAGGCAGACGACGAACCTCCTATTATAGATAGGTGGTACAATAATAAATCACTGTAGGAACGGGGATGGTTGTGGGTAAGTCTGTGGGAAAAAAATTCTCTCCCTAGACGACCCTACGGAACTATGTCCTGAAGCACAGGGATGTCCCCTAATGGTGGAGACACCCTGCCCCCGTACCTAAGCCTAGATGTGGCCCTAGTGATGCCCTACTTAACAAAGCTGGATCGGGAAATATTAATCCAGTGAAACTAAACAAAAATAATAAATCTAATGTAAATAATAAAAAGACACAAACCCGACGCGTTTCGGCTGCATACAGCAGCTCATCAGGAGGTGATGACAGTGTAGTCAACGTAGGGAATAAAGTAAGCAAAAAAAATTTTATATAAAAAATTGTGCTTAGAAGGATGAGATGGTACTTAGCTCCTTAGCATACTTGATGGTGCTGTGTATACAGATATGTACCTCTTGTCCGTATGTATGATGAACTCAGACAGAGGGGGGCCCTGTAGAAAGCACAGCTCGTATGCTGGGAGGCTGGAGGGCTCCAGCCTCCCAGCATACGAGCTGTGCTTTCTACAGGGCCCCCCTCTGTCTGAGTTCATCATACATACGGACAAGAGGTACATTAGATTTACGGACATTAGATTTATTCTTTTTGTTTAGTTTCACTGATATTAATATTTCCCGATCCAGCTTTGCTAAGTAGGGCATCACTAGGGCCACATCTAGGCTTAGGTACGGGGGCAGGGTGTCTCCACCATTAGGGGACATCCCTGTGCTTCAGGACATAGTTCCGTAGGGTCGTCTAGGGAGAGAATTTTTTTCCCACAGACTTACCCACAACCATTCCCGTTCCTACAGTGATTTATTATTGTACCACCTATCTATAATAGGAGGTTCGTCGTCTGCCTTTTTTTATATCAGAGCATCTGAGTATATTGATTACTCTTGCTCATACCCACTCATTAATAAAGGTATCAAGTTTCCTAATTAAGCACGTCAATTCTCAATTTTCTTCTGACTTATTTCCTACGTGTAACCTATCAATAGATATCTGGTTAAGTGTCTTTAAAAAATCACAGCATATTTTCACAGCGGAAATGGCTGTAGATTTCACCCTCCCCCTGCAAAGAGTGATCTCAAATCCACATCTGTGCTCATCTATTTTCAGAACTCTCCTAGCGGTGACTGAAGGCTGGCCATGCTTGCTCGGAGCGGGTTCCAAAGTTAGGACTGGCACCTATCTGACATTGGTGGCTGTGGGAGAAGCTCTGAAGGCCCGGGAATCGGCCTCCAGCATAGCCAGCAGTGCGATGTGAGTGTGGGAGCGTGACATCGGGGAAAAAGGTAAGTATGTATTATATTTTTTTTATAAAGCTGCAGACTGGGGGCAGATCTACTGTGAGGGGGCTGTGGGCATAACTACTGTGAGGGGGCACATATCTGGCATAACTACTATGAGGTGGCACATGTCTGGCCATAACTACAGTGAGGGGGCACATATCTGGCCATAACTACTGTGAGGGGGCATGTATCTGGGCATATATACTGTGAGGGGCACATAATCTGGTATAACTACTGCGAGGTGGCATATAATCTGGCATAACCACTGTGAGGGGGCACATATTTGGGCATATCTACTGTGACAGGCACATAATCTGGCATAACTACTGTGAGGGAGGCACATATCTGGGCAATAACTACTGTGAGGGGCACATAATCTGGCATAACTACTGTGAGGGAGGCACATATCTGGGCATAACTACAGTGAGGGGGCACAAAAGTGGGCATAACTACTGTGACAGGAACACAAGTGGGCATAACTGCTGTGAGGGGCCACAAGGAGGGCATAACTATTTTTGAAGGGACAACGAGGTGGGCTTAATTACTGTGAGGGGCCACAATGTGAGCATTAGTACTGTACGGTAGAACTTAGGGGAAATGCCCTACATTACCCTGCTGTAAATTGGCATGGCTCAGTCTTACAGGCCAGCACAGCGCCCCCTGCTGGTGATTTCACAGGGGCAGTCATCATCCCTTCCTTATGTGATTATTCTTTTTTTCTCCCCACAGGGACCTTGTTTTGTATCCGGTGGACATCCAGCGACACCCTGGATGAGGTAGGACCAGATTTTATTAGTTAGGACTGTGTGAGTGTAGCCATGCATTGGGCTTAGTGTAAAGAAAATCTGATGCTTCTTTGTAAAAATTGGGGGGGGGGGGGGAGCTGATCCAAAGTTTTCACTGGGGCCCATAACACTCTAGTTATGCCACTGATTGTTGGCAAATCCTAACAATATGCCATCACTGTCTGAGATGGGAATAGCAATTTAAGTTGGAGAAATGTACCTTATTTGAAAATAAGGGCTACTGTATGTGTAATTTTGACACTCAGCGGTCTACTTGCCAGTGCCTTCTCAATGTTTGTGGTCCCAGGGGTTTGGATGGTGCAGTTTCACATCTGTACCTGGAACTCAGCATATATCAAGTGTTAATGAATTCACTTCAGCATTGCAAGAGGCTATGATTATTATAACCTATTAAACGAATACGGTACTTATTTTCTGCAAAATAATTAGATCACCTGTAATAGCCTTAGTTTAAACACAGATGTATATGTTTTGTGTGCTTAGATTAAGATTATGCACTAGAGGCCAAGGACCTAGCAGGAATGAAAAGTAACTGTTTGGATACCAATTATAGTTATTTTCTTGTTCACTTGCAGTATATTGACCTATTGTGGTACAATATGGAATACCTTGCTATTTCCGTGGGTTTATACTTGTCGGGGACATATAGGTGGTGCTATTGGACAGCTGATAATACAAATTGAATTAAGGGGATTTTATATTTGCAAACAAAAATACACACCAAATGGTTGTACAATATTATATATGATTTCGATTTTTATTTTTTTTTGTCTGAAATATTATTTTTTTTAATGACTGCTAGCTGCTTTATATGTACATATTTTGCATTGAGATGTTTGATAGCTTACGTTATATGTAACTGCTATGAAATCTTATATATAATCAGAAGGAAATGTAATTAAAATATATATGAATAGGCTTAAATATGTATTTTAGTTAGATGGATGAAGGTCCAATTTCGTGTGTGACATCAGTGACCAGCTCTCCCCTATTTCTTCTTCCTTTAGCCAAAAGCTGCAAAATAATTATGCTTCTAACATTTTGTGGTCCCATGGGTGAGCCCCTACATGTCCGACACTTACAGAATATCCTGTGGATATGCTGCAAATGCATTTGGAAAGTAACATTTTATAACAATGTTCCAAACTCTGTTCTAAAAGTTTTTTTCATTTTAATTCCAGAAATCATAGAGTATTACACTGGTTTGAACAAGCTCAAGAAAGGGAAAGAGAAAAAAGTGAAAAACAGATAATAGATAATACAGACAGCACACCTGTTTTTGTCATACCACATATTTTAAAGGCACAATTTTTATTTTTTTCAGCAATTACAAACTTAAATTAATTTTTTTCTGTTATATCAATTTTTCCTCTTCACAGAAATGACATGATTTTACTACCAGTTCTTATACACATAGCCATAATCTCCCCCAATAGTGTTTCATAGATATCTGTATGGTGTCTACTGAATCTTTGTATGTCTCTGATTTCATATGTACCAGACAAAAAAGAAAATCCTTGTATGTCCCATTGGACTCCATATTGTAGCATCAGGCATGAGCCTTTCTTACATTGTGTATAAAAGATATGCATGAAATGATTATATATAGTCTGCCATTACACCACTTAATCTGCAACGTTCCAATTCACTGGAATTCTACTTTGCACTTTGCTAGAGCATTTGAAAGAGCAGTGGAAAGCTGTGAATGAATCTTGCATGCACCAGACTCCTCAGGGAGAATCAGTGGCACCTGTCATGTGCTAAGACCCTTTGAAGAAGGTACAACTGCAGCATGTATGATCTCACCCCCTCAGATTTATCTTGGAACAGACACTCATGCTTATACAGCATAAGACGAAGGAGGAAGAACAGCTAATGCATCTTGTGGTCCACTCTGTAGCTCTAGGGAATCCACAAGGGGAAATTCCCATGGAAGAGGAGGATGAGGACCTGCCATTGGAAGAGGAGAGGGAGTCTGAGGTGGAGGAGCAAGAGCATGGTGATGACACCGGTCATGACACCAAATCGTCTCAGTGGGGGGTGGAGCCAGAAAGAACTTGATCCTCAGGCAGGCTGGCCAGAATGGAGACTGGCTTTAAAGGGACACTGACAGGCCAAATCAGCATATTTAGTTATATATATGACATTACAGGTCTTATACAGTCTATTAAAAGCATCTAAGTATCCCCCCTGTCCACCTTATAAATACCGAAAAATAAAGTTTTATAACCTGCCTGTCTCGTCACCAATCTGCCCAAGGGGCGGTGTTTAATCTGAAATTGCGCCAGCCAGCCGCTCCCAACTGCCGTTCTGAAGCCCCGCCCAGCTCATCAATATTCACTTCGCTGGGCGGCGGCTACAACTCCCCAACCGCTCCCAACTGCCCCAACCGCCCCTTGGGCAGATTGGTGACGAGACAGATTGGTGACGTTTAATCTGAAATTGCGCCAGCCAG
The DNA here is from genome assembly GCF_014858855.1 of Bufo gargarizans. NCBI lineage: Eukaryota > Metazoa > Chordata > Amphibia > Anura > Bufonidae > Bufo > Bufo gargarizans. Next base: position 257,602,510 of record NC_058081.1, on the reverse strand, counting down.
CCGCTCCCAACTGCCGTTCTGAAGCCCCGCCCAGCTCATCAATATTCACTTCGCTGGGCGGCGGCTACAACTCTCCCCATTCAAGACAGATTGGTGACGTTTAATCTGAAATTGCGCCAGCCAGCCGCTCCCAACTGCCGTTCTGAAGCCCCGCCCAGCTCATCAATATTCACTTCGCTGGGCGGCGGCTACAACTCTCCCCATTCAAGATCCTGCGCATGGGCAATTGAATCCTCTTGGCATCGTCCTCGTCTAATCTTCTGCGCTTGCACCCGGCCGTGGTTACATCACGCCTGTGCAGGATCTTGACTGGGGAGAGTTGTAGCCGCCGCCCAGCGAAGTGAATATTGATGAGCTGGGCGGGGCTTCAGAACGGCAGTTGGGAGCGGCTGGCTGGGCACAATTTGAGATTAAACACCGCCCCTTGGGCAGATTGGTGACGAGACAGGCAGGTTATGAAACGTTATTTTTTGGTATTTATAAGGTGGACAGGGGGATACTTAGATGCTTTTAATAGACTGTATAAGACCTGTAATGTCATATATATAACTAAATATGCTGATTTGGCCTGTCGGTGTCCCTTTAAGACCTCCACTATCAAATCAAAATGGGGAAAGGTTTTCTTCCTGCTGAAAGGGAGGCCAAATTACTTTATTACCAGGAAACTCTGTTTACGCAGCTTACCTCAGCTTTTGATGAGCAGATGTCTGCCACCAGAAGTCTGAAGGTGAGCCCCCGCCCACCACCTGCAGGGTCACCCACACAATTTGATCCAAATATGCATTTAGAACCTCTAATTCTTATGTATTGTAAATATAGCATCAATGCAGTTTAAAATAATCCTTATATTCAGTGTTTGCTCATGTCCTATTGTACTATTTCCACTGGTGTATGACTCACTAACAAAAGAGAGCTCTAATGTACCTCACCCCACACCTGGATCCTGAGCATATTTTCGGGGGACTAGGCACAAAAGGGATCAAGCATGCTTGATTTAGGCATACACAATCTTTTGCTCCTGTGAGGGATACTGGTAAAATGCTGTCAGAAGTACTTGGAAGTAGCTTATTCCCTTCTCCCCAATAAAACTATACACTTTCTACTGAGCATGCATGTTCATGCTGGAGTTGGATTAAATATCTGTCAGCTAAATGAATGGTCATCTGACAGCTATTCTATGTGTGTTCCCAGTTTATTATTCTCCACCTATATGGAATGACAGTTTAAAAGGCTTCCAAATACTTTTTACCTTTTCCGCTGTCACTTAATGGTGTTGTCCCACCTCAACTATTTATCACCTATCCATAGGATAGGTGATAAAAATCTTCTTAGTGTCAACCAACTACTTGGACCCCGGACTATTAGTACTAGTAAAATTCCTATGGGCTGTGCCAACACAAAGTTAATATTGAGTTACGGTAATTGAGGTGAGAATAGATCAGAGCAACAATGACAGTTTTTGTTGTTTCCATTGTGAGAAAGAGACTGGGCCTCCATGCGAGACCTGTGTTCCTTGTTGCGCTGTTTCCATTACTCTACCAACATGGCCAGTGTCGATAACGCCGCTATTACTAGCGTTACTATCCCACTTCTATGTCCCCTTGAAAAAACACTGCTGACGATAATGGAAGAGGATTTGGCACAGGAGAAGAAGTAGGAAGAGGGATCATTTTGTAGGGTTTCGGGCCAGTCATTTACAAGTGGCTCCGAGGGTGGGTTCCTGCACCCACAAACGCCAGGTACACTATTTTCTAGCCAGGGCACAGTTCTGGAGGATGATGAGGTGGAGGATGAGAAGGAGGAGATGGAGGAGAAGGAACTATGTTCACAGCAGGGTGGCACCCAAACCAGCTCATGGCCATCACTGGTGCATTGCTGGGGGGATACAGAGGACACAGATGATTCACCTCAAACAGAGGACAGCTTTTCGTTGCCTCTGGGCAGCCTGGCACACATGAGCGATTACATGCTGCAGTGTCTCCGCCCACAACGACCGCTGAGTTGCCCACATTCTAACTTGTGCTGATTACTGGGTGGCCACGCTGCTGGATCCCCGTTACAAGGACAACGTACTGTCCTTAATTCCCTCACTGGAGCGTGATCATAAGATGCGCGAGTACAAGCGCACGGTGGTAGACGCGCTGCTGGTGGCATTTCCTACATGATAGGCTCAGAAAAGAACATCGAAAGTTGATAGAGAAGATATCCAAATGGATGGTGGACGTCACGGGGGCACCTCTGCATAGGTGACACGAACATAAATTTAAAAAAATCTGCTGTTACATTTTCAGGTGACATTTTACTAATTTTGCCGGATAGAAACCCCTGCTCTGCATAGGTGACAGGGAATAAAATTTCAGAAATTCTTCTTTAATTGATGCTCGCCACCTCCTTTCATTCAATGCTTAAACTTTAACAAATTGTCCCACATTTGCGCTTCAATACTTTCCACTGTCCTATATTTCCACTCTATGATATTTAATTTGAAACAATTAAACTCCCTTGGATGTGGTCTCTCTTTCTCATGCTCCCTCTCCTGTGTGGAACCCTGATTCGCCGATAACCGTGATCAACATGGTAGGCTCAGAAAAGAACATCGAAAGTTGATAGAGAAGATATCCAAATGGATGGTGGATGTCACAGGGACGTGCCATCAGGCAAAAGTTATCTAGAGTCAACAAAGCAGCAGCAGGGCCTCTCCTTATTAAATAAGTATCCAAAATACCACAGTGACATTTCCTATAATTTTTTATTAATCATTCCAATAACAGGGCATCTTAAGTCCTGTATTGTTATTTATCGTCACTACCTCCCCGAGTCGGGAGTGGGTAATTGTCGCGCGCCCCCTCCTTAACTTGGAAGCGTATGCTTCAATACTTTGTCCCACATTTCCGCTCAATTACATTTAATTTCATCCGTTGACTCCCTTGGATGTGATATCCCTTTCTCAGGCTCCCTCTCCGGCCTGAAACCCTGAATCCCCGCCTCCCGTGATCACCATGGTAGGCACATAAAAGAACATCGAAATTTGATAGAGAAGATATCCAATTAGATCGTGGACATCATGGGGACGTGCAACATGGTGGGGCAGTATGTATGCACACTCCTACACTTACTGAATGATGGGTCTGCCCCCTTCAACTTCCGAGTCTTTACGCCTTATAGGTGCTGGCCTGCCCTGCAGCCAGTGTATTGTCTGAACGTATATTTAGCACGACTGGAGGGGGTTAACACAGGTTATATTTGCCAATGTTTTGGGGGTGTACCCAAATAAAAAATAAATAAAATACATTTAAAACCCAAAAACTGTGAAGGCTACCTCCTTCACCGCTGCTTCCACCTACACCGCCACATCCACTGCCTCCTCAACCTCCTACTCCATATGGACCTCCTAGATCAAGATTATTATTTTTATTTTTACGTATTTTATGTTATTTAAAGTCATTTCCCTATCCACTTTTGTTTACAGAGCACTTGCCATGCTCTTAACCACATTTTGCTGCCATTTGCAGCCCTCTAACCCTTTCCATGACATTTTTACAGCCATTTTAGTGCTCAAAAGTTCGGGTTCCCATTGACTTTAACGGGGTTCAGGTTCGGGGTCAAGTTGGGGTCCCGAACTCGAACTTTTTTGTGAAGTTCGGACGAACCCGTCGAACCCGAACATCCAGGTGTCCGCTCAACTCTAACCCCATGTGCCTCCCAGATAGCCCCACTCTGATACTTATCATGCGGCCTCCCTATGTAATACCCCAGAGTGGTATTACCATTTCTTCACCCTGCTATTGTCTTTGATTGCTACCAATAATGTCATCTATTTATTTGTTCCAGGTCCTCCTACATTGTGCATTCCTAATGTTGTTATGAAACAGTTTTGTATATGCAATGTGTTCACCAGCAGGTGGGAGTGGATATATGGCAGAGAGAGCTTAAGATAGAATGGAACTTACCATTCCATTCTCCCCCTTTTGGGCAGAAGTTCTCAGGAGTTTCCTGACACGGGATTCCCCCTAACAGATCGGCTATTTAATCTTTTAGCCAGGCCCTAGATTACAGGGACAGTAGTTAGGGACAGTTTTTTCCCTTTCTCATCTATTACCCACCCCTGTGGCATCTGCCATATTTTTTGTAAATTATTTTGGGTACAATTTTACACTTACAAAGGTTTTAAGTGGTGGTGGATTTGTTCAATCTCATTAATGAAGGAAGTGTTGATTAAGCAAGTCGTTTGCATTTAGAAGATATTCAATTACATTTAACAATAACCGCTAAATATTTTTTGCTGTTTGCTTGTTATTGTGATCTTTCAGTCAGGCATATTTGTCTGATCCACTGAAAACAAACAATTTATCACTCATCATTTGATCGCTATATCCTAATTTCTTAAATTCGAACGATCATATGAAAATTTCAATGATAATCGCTCCATCTAATAGGTCCTTTAAAAAAATCATTTCAAAGTGTGTTTAATTTGGGTTTAAATGCAAAATTCATTAGTCGAGATAATTTAATATATTTATTTGACTCTATCACTACAGCCAGAGAATTAGTAATGAAAAAACATTGAATAATTACGTTTTGCACTATTAAACAGTTACACAAATGAGCTTGTAATGGATTTATTTAAAAAATGTTAATTGGTCTATTCACATGTACTTTGGCTGTAATCTTCATCTGATTTCCCTAAGTATTTTTTTTCCTGTGGAACAAATGACCTTGAGACAAGTCTGCTTCTGATTACCTTTGTTTGCACTTACTGAGAATCCAATGTTTAGGGCTCTGACTAGATAATAGCTATCAGATATGGGAGCCATTTTGCAGTGCTTTGTTAAATCACCTCAGCAGAAAGCCCGCAGTAAAGTTTTAGTAGAATGTAGTCAATCTGTACGGCATCCAATTATAACTGTAGACTGGTCATTTCTGAAAATAAAGCTATTTCTGCAATGCATCATATTTATGCTAGCAAAATCGAAGAATTGCTTAGTAAAATGGTGTCGCTCTGTGCTCCTTTGAAGCTGCTTAATTTAAATCAGCCATTAGTGTTCTGCTAAAATGCTTAATAACAGCAGAATGCAGAAAGCGAAATGGCTATTATAGGTTCTAGGACACAATATGGCACTGTTCGTTTAAAAGGTAACACATGCTATAAAACTGCAATTTCCTCTCCATTATCAATCTTTGTGTAACCCATTCAGCACAGGCAGCAAGCGCCAAGTCTCAATCAGTTCATTTATTACTCAGCCCAGGTAAGGATAAGACGTCTAGAAGGAATTTGCACTTTGTAAGGAAAGTCAGATTGCATGGTGATAATCAATGGAAGTATTCTTTAAAAGTTCTGAAACG